>NW_023649592.1:62135-69635 GCF_015228065.2 Penaeus monodon | reverse complement strand
TCAGAGTTTCTATGTGATGTTAATGAGATCTGTCATTGACTACCGTTCCCTTACTCTCGAGGTCAACACGAAAATTTTCAAAACAAAACCACGCAATCTATCCTGTGTTGCTTTTCTTTCACCGGGGTAGTTAATATGCAGTCTGAGCCAAATTTATCCCCACTTATCGACCAGGTATATGCCGTCACCCATCTCAGCATCAGATGCCTCTACTCTCCCCGTCTCGCACCTCACTACTCCAATGTCATCTTCGGCCGGGTAGCCACAACCTTGTTAGCATTGTGTGTGCCTGCCTCCACAGATTCGCTATTGCAGCAGAAAATGATCCTGGTTTGCCTCACTGCTCCATGGCCTCCTGGATGCTGTCATTATCTTCACTCGGAGGAAACTGAATGGGGTAATGATATGTGACTCCTAGTCAGCCCTTACTTACATAGTTACTTGGAATAAGATTAAACAAAAGCCTTTAAGTAGCTCATGTTGGGCCATCCCGGAGGACATTCTTTCAGCTACCAGGAACTGATATTGATGAGGAATTGAATTTGATTTATCCCTCGTTCTTTCACTGCCATTTATTGGCGGTTCGTCTGGTATTGAATTCAAGTAATTAATTATCCATTAAACATTTCCACAGAGCTGTGTTTTAACCCAATATCAGTGGATTTATGTGTTGTCCCCTTTAGATTTTAGTGAGTGTTGTTACATATAGATGGCTCCACGTGTGCTCAGCCAGCAAGGAGTCTATCAGTTGGTCCTAGTGACCGATCCTGATTTACCCATTCCTTGAATTGGCGGGAAAATGTGCTTTTCTTTCCATTACTATTAATATTGACATTCCAATACACTCGTGGTCGAATCTTTGATGATTGAACACCGTATCCTTAACACAGTAGCAACAAATACAAAGTCTTGTGCCACAAGAGCTACCCTGGAGCCCGGGGCTTCTCGTCTCACTTGACATTGTTGTTCCTGAGTTTTTTCTAAAGTAAATAAAAGTAAAGTAAATCCTGTAATTACAGAACATTTTTGTGCTTTGCCAGCACCTTCAGTGCTTTTGTTTTGCAGGTGACACGAGGCTACAGTAGGCGTAGTCAGCACCCCACCTCAGACCCGCAGCTCTCTTCTACACCAGGGTAGCCCTTTGGGCTTTGACCCCTGGGTAGGGAGGCCCAGTAGTCTGGGGCGTCCTTTGGGCGCACTTTTTCTCTTTCTAATTTTTTCACCTTAATGTGACTTCCCTGAGCATGCCGGAGTTCCTCGTGAACTCCCGTATTCGCATGGGGGGTGGGCATCTACTTATCGTCCTTCGCCTAAGCAAGTTCGGCGGTAAGGAAGTGTCCTCCACATAACTCGATCCTCTCTGTGGTACTGGAGAACGCAACCAGGCTTCCACTAAGGGGGTAAAGGACGGAAAACTGCCTTACTCTCTTAGCTATTGCTGCTAGGTTGATACCAAAAGTTAAGAGCCTTTGATCTCTTCAGGACAACAATTTTGAGTAAAGGGGTCGGACCTGGTCCGATGCCCAGGATGGATGATACCCCGGCTACCCCTTCTCCTCCTTAAGGAGGAGGGGCGACTCATGACCACTCTCAGACCAATCTGACTGTGAACAATGGAACCCCCACTAATGACAAACCTAGAAGACCACTTTTCAAAATCCCTACCGAGAATGCAAGGTTCGCGAATGTAAAATGCGTGAATGAAAATCAATCGCTTTTGAACGTGAACCCCTTTATCATCAAAAAGGTCCTTGATGGTTAAGTGGACGGCGATTTTGATTTTGTCAAAAAATTGCGAGATGGAAGCCTCCTTGTTAAAGTACAATACAACTCCCAGATTAAGGATTTACTTAAGCTGACGCAAATTCATGATCTTCGAGTTAAAGTAACTATCCCTATTGGCCCAAAGACGTAGTGGACGTTCATTGTATGACCAAGAAGGATGGGAATGTGCGAACGAAAACAGGACTGTGTTTTTTTACCTTTGCTTTGAATAAAATACCAGAGTATGTCAACGTCGGTTATGAACGTGTACAAGTAAGACCTTATGTCCAAAAGCCAATGCATTGTAATAGATGCCAAAAATTCGGACACACCTCATTAAGATGTACTGATAAAGACTCAAGTAAATTTGCTTGCCGTAAATGTGCTGAAGCCCATGACACCATCACATGTACTAGCCAGATTTCCAAATGTGCTAACTGTGGAGGTCCCCATCAGTCAGGATCTGCCGAGTGCAGCGTCCTGAAGAAGGAGTCTGAGACATTAGCATATATGAGAAACCATGAAGTTAGTTATACTGAAGCTAAGAGGAAAGTGGAAAGTTGAAAGTTTGACACACAAACCTGATACTTCCTATGCTGAAGCAGTAACTAACATCACCCCTAGTGCAAGTAATGTCAGTCAACAGCTTGCAGCCAAGGATAAAGAAATTGCTGAACTGAAACAAACCATTAAAGAATTAAATATAAAAGTATATCATTTGACTAAATTGGTCGATCAAATGGCTGCATCAACCCAGCCTAAACATCATAAGGAGGATGATACTGAATCACAGTCCGGAGCGCACCTTCCCGTCCGGGTTACTCCTGTGAGGACTTCGTCTGGGTCGAGATCGGCTTCTCGAGAGAGAAGCAGATCGCAATCTGTCAGTCGTCTCCCTCGCCAGGAGGTGCAGGACATGGAGGCTTCTGTCTCCAAACCATCCCGAGAGAGGTCCCCGGGAAGCGAGGGAGAGGAGGCGTCTCCCTCCCCAAAAAAAGAAGAAAAAACTGGTGGACAAGGCACTTCAAACCCCATAAAATGTAATCTTCGCGTCGACCATTATACAATGGAACTGTCGAAGTCTTAGATCTAAAGTAAATGACCTTAAATTATTAGCCTCGTCCTATGCTCCCGATATTATAGTTTTCCAAGAAACGCACTTAACAAACCTCGTCTCTGACGAGGTCGTTTCGCTGAGGAACTACCATCTATGTCGGAAGGATCGTGAGGGTAGGGGTGGAGGCGGAGTCGCCATGTACATCCACCAAAGCCTCCCTTTTACAGAAGTGACTATTGATTCTACTTTGGAGTTTGTAAAAATTAATGGCACGTATCTGGCTATATGTTCAGTTTATCGTCCACCTGATGCAGTGATAGCCTATGATGAGCTCTTTGCTCTTCAGGAACGTCTGCCACAAAATAAAGTAATTTTAGCTGATTTTAATGCTCATCATACGTTATGGGGTTCCCTGTGGGTGGATGGTAGAGGTGAGCAAGTAGTTAAGTTGCTTAATGAGTCTGATTTAATCCTTCTGAATGATGGTAGTCCGACGCGGGTGGACAATAATACCGGTAATTTGAGCTTTATTGACTTATCACTGGTCTCTTCATCAATGGCAGCCAAGTGCCTGTGGCACACCATTGACGACTCGTTGGGAAGCGATCATCTTCCTATTTTGATTAAATATTCATGCGACACAGTGAGAACGCCTTCAGCGCCTAAATTTAACGTAAAACGAGCAGACTGGGTCGCCTTCACAAGGAGCGTCAAGCTCTAACTTGTTGGAGAAACCATTGATGATAAAGTAAACAATATTCAGAATTCGATTATAGAAGCAACATTGCTATCCATTCCTAAAACTTCGACAGATAGCGTTAAGCATAGAGTTCCATGGTGGACACCAGATTGCCGCAGGGCGCTGTGCCGACGCAATAAGGCCTACAGGCTTTTCAAAAATAACATCACTAATGAGAACTTTTGCAATTACAAACTAGCAAGAGCTAGGGCTTGTAGAATAATAAGACAAGCAAAAAGAGACTCGTGGCGGAGCTTTGTCCCTACAATAAATAGCAATACAAAAACATCAGAGATTTGGTCCACTATCAATAAAATTAAAAGAAAAAAATCTTTTAAAATTAACAACATCATTGAAGAGGGCACTAATTTCGATTCACCTAGAGACATTGCTAATGCACTCGCCAGTCAGTTCTCTCATACAAGTAGCTCCAGCTAATTACCATCCCACCTTCCTGACCGCCAAGGAAGAGGCTGAGCTGCAACCAATTCACTTTGCCACAGGAGATGACTTTGATTACAATAAAGATCTTACAATGGATGAGCTTGTCCGAGCCCTAGAAGCCTGTAGAGGAACATCCCCAGGCCCCGATGAGATTCGATATGAGATGATGAAGCATCTTAATCATGGTGACATGATTAAGTTGCTAGAAGTGTACAATGAAATTTGGAAAAGCCACACTTTTCCAAATTCATGGCACTTCGCCCACATCATTCCCATATGAAAGGAGAGGGGGTAAATCCCAGACTTACCATCTCCTACCGCCCAATTGCGTTGACAAGTTGCTTATGCAAGGTCATGGAACGAATTGTTAACAGTAAGCTATTGCATTTTTTAAATTCCAGTAATTTGCTAATTGATGAGCAGTGGGGCTTCCGCAAGGGATGCCAAACTCTCGATCAACTAATAAAGCTGGACAGTCATATTGAAGAGGCCATTGCCAAAAATTTTTTTTTGATTTCAGTATTTTTAGATATAGAAAAAGCCTACGACATGACATGGCGATATGGCTTACTCAGAAAACTTTATGCTTTTGGATTACGTGGAAACTTGCCTTGTTTTATTCAAAATTTCATTTCTGACAGAACTTTTGCTGTCGAATTATTTTCCGACAATGTCACTTTTTCGGACATTTTTGTCCAGGCAAACGGGGTCCCACAAGGAAGTGTCTTGTCACCAACATTATTTCTATGTATGATTAATGACATCCTAACAGCTCCTCCTCGGAATCTTAAATACTCACTGTACGCTGATCATTGTGCATTATGGCACTCCAGCAATAATGTAGAATTCTCAGCAAATCGCATCCAATTGGCACTGGATATGATTCATAACTGGGGCCTCCCCAGTTGGGTTTTAAGTTTTCCATTAGAAAGATTTTGGGGTAATTTTTTTCACGTAGGAGAAGCTGAACATCAGGCTAACTCTAGACAACCACCCAATACCATTCAAAAATTCTGCAAAGTTTCTTGGGCTGCTTTTTGATAGTAGACTCATTTGGAAAGACCACATTGGTCAGTTAAAAAATAAATGTCAAAAAACACTTAATTTATCAAAGTGCATTTCTGGTAACAAATGGGGAGCTGATAGACAGTCTTTGCAAATAGTATATAAAGCCCTGATTAGGTCTAAAGTAGATTATGGGTCAATCGTGTATGGTTCGGCATCGAGAACAAGTTTGAAAGTTTGGATGCTGTGCAGAATGCTGTTTGCGTGTGTGTGTTGGAGCCCTGAAGTGCACTCGGATCGAGCGTCTTGAGGTGGAGTCAGGAGTACCTCCCCTCCGACTCAGACGCGGCCAGTTAGCTTTGAGCTATGCCGCAAAGGTGCTCGGGACCCGAACCACCCTAATGGCAATAGTGGCATTAGGCCCTTGCCACGAGGACTCCACGACCTCGTCGAGAAAGTCGGTATAGATCTCTCTATCATCGATACCCTGGTTCAGTCAAATATAGTGCCATGGGAAACCCCCAATTTTTCTATCATGGAAGCCTGGCTTCCATCAGCCAAGGCCATGGCGCCGGAGGTGGAGGTACGCCAGAGGTTCAGAGAGATCCTTGTTAAACATCTCCCTTTTTATCATATATATACCGACGGCTCCAAGACAGATGAGTGTGTGGGGTGCGGGTGTATGGTCGACTGAATGTGAACTAAAGTTCAGACTGCCGAATCATGCATCGATCTTTCTTGCTGAACTTTTTGCCATTGATAAAGCCATTGATTTTGCACTATCGACGACCCACGATAGACTAGTTATTTTTCAGATTCATTAAGTTCACTTAAAGCTATTAAATTATTTAGAAACCACCAAAAATGAACTACTGGGTAATATCATTCGTAAGCTACATGATGCCAACAAATCAATCAAGCTAATATAGGTACCAGGCCACAATGGTATCCATGGCAATGAGCAGGCTGACAAATTAGCCGGGTCAGCTGGTGATCTGGACCATAGGATAGTCCGTACAGATCTCAGGTCTTTTGTGTCTCTTATAAAAGCAAAAATCCATCTCTTGTGGCAAAGTGAGTGGACCAGCCTCCAACTCACAAACAAAACAAAACAAAAAATAGAAATTTGGAATACATCCCAAAGAAAAGACAGAAGGGAGTAGGTGGTGTTGACCCGTCTCAGGGTCAATGCCACCAAAATCACCCACCTCACTCCCTATATTCAAAGAAATTTTCCTCCACAGTGCCCACAATGCACAACCAGACTAACAGTAAATCACATCCTAACAACATGCCCAATATACCGGAATAACAGACAACCTTTAAAAAATTATTTCCAACTAAAAAATAAGATTTTACACTAATAAATCTATTATCAGATGATGAAAGAATCATCTGTAAAGTAATCACTTTTCTAAGGGAGACAAAACTTTATGATCTTATATAGACTGATAGAATGAATAGGATCCACTGGCTTAATAACCTTGGCCACATGCCGCTGGTTGTTAGCCAAGAAATCCAACTAAGAAAGAAAGAAATTGACATTGCTATCATTCTTATTGATATTATGATTATTAAATTGTTATTGAAATATTAATAACATCAAAGACAATAAAATAATAGAGATGAAGCTTTCAAAAAATTAACGAAAAGGGTAAACAGATGAGACAGGTAAAATTAATAGCTGACTCCTTGGTGACTAAGCACTAGTAGATCCATCTGTGTAAAGACAATAGATAAACTTTTATTACAGTGGGCATGGCATTGTAATCTTGCCATTCGCTGGGTTAATACTTTTTGGTACATTATTAAACAGTCTTGGTCCAATATTTAAGAAACTTTGATTACACATTTTCTTAATCGAGAAGCTTGAGCAAAAGTGCATCACAAAGGAGTTGAACTTTACAGTAGTATTTCCATCCCACATTATGAAAATGTTGTTAACTTTGTGAGTGCGAGAATTCGATTGGGATACCAGTCACAAAATTTAAAGCAAAGGAATGCCCCATTATACATTCTCTGGAGAAACAGCCTCCGGGCTAGTACAGTGGTAACGTGCCGGCCTCTCATCCGAGGGGTCGGCGGTTCGCGCCCGCCCAGGCGCGAGAAGTTGCAACTGTCGCCTGGAGGTTACTGTTGTGGCTGGGCACCACGGCGGGTAAGGCCTAGGTTCAGCCGAGTCAGCACCAGCTGACACACGTGAGCGAGTCGGCATTAGTCGACACAAGCCGGGCTCCCCTCATGGCATAGCCCGGGCGAGGCTAAGCTTCGCATATCGGATTTATCCTTTATCTCGAGAAACATTTGCTACCCCAAGAACAGGATCTAATTCATATCTGTAAATCCTTACTCCAGGTTGATAATTTAGACCTTGTTCCACATTTGGTGGATGTTATCTTACGTTCTTTTGTGTGTATGTACGGTCGCGCGCGTGTGAAAGTGCGAGTATGCATATCTATATGTGTCTATATAGTTCACAGCATACCCTGTG
>NW_023649592.1:52135-59635 GCF_015228065.2 Penaeus monodon | reverse complement strand
CGCGTCCTGGGCAGGCGACGACTCATCCGGCGCGTCCTGGGCAGGCGATGGCTCCTCCGGTGCGACTTCGGCAGGTAGCTCTTCCAACAGCCCGATGCCTACCATATCCTTGGTCGGACATCCCACGCCAACTAGTCGTTCGGGTGCACATCCCGCACCCACCACCCACCGTCTTGGGCAGACGGATCGCGTCCAGGTGCGACTCCGTGATCAGTCGCTCCTCTGGCCAGCGTTCTACTCCCGGGACTTGAGTTTCCCGGACGACGTGCTCCCTCGCGTAAGGAGGGCCAGAGCAAGGCCAAAAGCGGGACCCACGTTCCTCCATAGCGCGTGCTCTGCCTCCCGATGCCTGTCCTGTTCGCGGTTCCTACAACGCTGCTCTTCCCGCAGCTGCCTCTGTATCTCCTGTTTCCGGTACAGGGCCAGCTGCTCGCGTCTGATCCTCTCCTGCTCCTGTATGTAGTGTAAAAGGCCATGCCTTCAAGGCCCAGCAGTTCACCTTCCTTCACATAGTTCCTCATGGTGCCATTTTCCAGACCGTCTGATCCTGGCAAGGTCGCCAATGTCTGGGTTCGACTTGTAAAAAAGATGAAGGAATCAGAGCGGTCAGGTCAACGGAAACATACAAAGGTTTTTATTGCTAAAGGGCACTAAATTACACTATACATACACATAACCAAATATGTACAATCAGGAGCGTGGGGAGAGAGAGAATCCAGCGGAGCAGGCGAGGTCACATGGCGGAAGGGAGCAGTCAAAAGTCACGGGACAGCTGCTGAATTTTCGTTCGTTTGAGATTTGCGAAGTTCTGGCTTCGCCTGGGCCTTTCACTTATGGCCCGGCCTGTGTCAGCTTTTTATGGCTGTCTCATTTAGTTCTCTGACACTCGTGGCTTACCGTGGCGGTGGGATTGCCAGACTGAATTTTTGGCTGGTGCTCCTTTTATTTGCTGCGCCGATATAAAGGCCCGATACCCTCGTTCCCACGAAGCGTACGAGCCAATCGGGAAGGACCTAATCCCGCCTCACAGAGTGAGGTAAACATCGGCGAAGGTAATAATAATAATAATAATAATAATAATAAAAAGGAGTAAACCCACGATCACCCAGTCAATGCGAAGAGAGTCACTATAATAGCAAATAGGCCAATTCAAAGTGTCATTGAGCTACCCTGGAGTACCGGGACCTCAATCGCGCCGCGATCCCCTTCTTGTTATTATACCTCTCGCTAACGTAAATGTCCAGCAAATTATCTCTGTCTTCAGAGAGTATTTGCATTTTCACTGCCCTCAGCGGTTTTTCTTTTTTACCCATTGACGATGACAAAGGAACACTACACCTCTCCTCAGACCCGCAGCTCTCTCTATCACAGGGTGACCTGTATAGGGAGGCCCAGCAGTCTGAGGTGACATTTAGGTGTGCTTTCTCTCCCCCTAAACTCCTCCAATTTCCTGTGGCCATCTGGACCTACATAAGCCCCAGAGACTTTTGTATTCGTCTGGGTGGTGTGCTGCTTACCTGTTGTCCCTTTGTAGCAAGGTTTGGCAATAAGGGAGCGGCCCAACACAGAGCTCCGATCCTCTAGTGCACTGGAGAACGCAACCAGTCTGCCACTAGAGGGGGTCGAGTATAGGCCTCTCTTTTCCTCACCTCTCTCTCACCATCACCGCACCCCTCATCTCTCACCCGACCACATCACCCACTCACCCGACCCATGCAACGAAAATGACCAAAATAAAAATTAAAACTCTTGGTGGTCCCACCCAGAAAAAGCGTGAGACCCTAGCCAATGCACTTTTCAAAGCAGAAATCAGAGTACTTCGGTACTTCACCATCCATGACGGCTACCTGGCTTTAATAGAGGACGACAACCATGCCGAGAAGCTCTTCTCGAAGGATGTCGTCCAGACCCTGGATAAACTTGGCTTCTCTCCGGTAATCCCAATTGACATGAAGGCTAAGCTAATGCTCGTCTTCAAAAAACTAGACCGACAAGTCGTCAACGAGTCGGAACTCGATATTGAGGAAGAAATCACGTCTTCCTTCCCGGGAGCCCAAGTAGAAGACATTTACATCATGAAAGCAAACTATATTATCAAAGTCAGATTTTCTGACCATGCCACAGCCAAACTAATCAAAGAGAAAGGGATTTACCTCTTCAAGGTATTTGTTGCCCCCTGGCAAATAGAATTTGAGAGGTTCACACCTGTCAAACAATGCGTGAACTGCTTTGGCTATGGGCACCTGAAAACCCACTGCAAAGCAGAGAAAAGAACACGATTCACTGAGTGCGGTTCCAACACCCACTCCTTTAGGGACTATAGGAGTTCCGTTAAAAAATGCCTAAACTGCGGCGGTGCCCACCGAACTTTTGCTAACAGCTGTCCCTCCAGAAAGGAGGCTATGAAAATCTCCCAGGAGAAAGTTAAGGAGAAGGAGAAAGAAAAAGAAACCAAGCCATACAGGGCCGTGGCCCAAAAGGCGGCACAGGAAACTGTGCAGGCCACCACCAATGCCTGGAAACCGCTCCGCCAGGAGATTAAACACAAACAGTCTGAACCCTCCATCCACCTGGCCCTCCCTAACGATCTCTCCAGGGAGATTCTCATAGTCCTCCTTTATGCGCACATGCAAAATATCATTGCCCCTGAAAAGGGGTTCAGATATCACGCAATAGCAGCACTGGAGGCAAACAATCTTCCAGCTCTAGACCTTGGGGAATCTGACTCTTGGGGCATCCTTAAGGTGATTCAACCCCCTAGCCAGACTGCTCAGGCCCAGCCTGAACAAACACAGCCCCAGGCACCGAAGCCTCAGCCTGCACAGGCCCAGGCAGCGGAGCCTCTACCTGCACAAGCTCAGCCCACCGAGCCCCTGCCCCAGTCACTGGAACCTCAGCTTGCTGAGACCCAGACACCGGAGCCCCAGTCAGTTCCCCCTCCTAAAGCAACCTCGGCACCTCCCTCCACGGCCTCCTCCTCTCGTCAATCAGTAAGGCCAAAGAACATAAAAATCCCCACTGTTATGGAGCTCAGGGATATCCCCAGCAATATCCCTCTGAGCACCCCTGATGCCCCACCTCCTACACCAGACCTTGCAGAACCCACTGGAACCTTCACTGATGACGAGGGGCTGGAGCGCCTCATGGACGGGACTGCAACAGATCCCAAACACTATGGCATCCGGCTCTTTTCCGAAAATCCCTCTAAATACCAGTCCTCTGATCGTTTTGAAATTGGCTCTGAAATAAAAAATAGGAGAATAAAGTGGTTAGTAACGAAAAGAGAGCATACCATCTTGGTCACAAACACCTCAAGGAAGGCAACATGTGTGTCACAAACGACATGATTGAACACTGCCCTAACATAAACAAATTAAATAACGGATTCTTCCTTGAATAACAACACAAATACACATGACACACCATACACTACACTCACGCCTCACCATCATACAACACAACGTCCACCACTGGACAACACGAAAAACTGAACTGTGCAACACATACAGAAGACACGACCCACACATCATACTCATAAACAGCCATGGGCTCAATAACACCACCCCACTCAAAATCTACATGTACACCATCTACTCCTCCAACAAATCACAAGAAAGAAGCGATGGCGTAGCAATTGCGATCAGAAACGACATCTCACACAAAATCATCAATAATTTTCAGTCAGACCTACTGGCAGTCAAAATAAATACACCACATGGACCTATTATACTAGCAACACTATACATTCTACCAAGAAGACCTTTCATACCAGAACCTGACATCTTGCAGCTCCTGAGGCATAACAAACCAATATACATCATGGGAGACTTTAACGCAAACCACGCACTCTTTGGTTACAACCACACAAACACCGTTGGCAGAGGCCTCGCCTCACTCATACAACAAGGCAGACTCACACACCTCGGTCCACACACACCAGCATATATAACACATAACACAGCAACAACACCTGACATAGTCTTGGCAAAACACAGAGCACACCTACACCACCATATCACAACAGGCGACGTCACATCCAGCGACCACCTCCCGGTCATTTTAACACTGTCAACAAACCCTATCATGATCCCAACACAACCCCGAGAATCCTTCAAACATGCAAACTGGGAGGGCTTCAGACAACACTTGAAGACACACATGTAACTGATCTCGAGGGGCAGCCCACACACACAATAAATACCCACCTTGAACAGTGGTACACAGACATACAGACGGCCCGACAGGCCAACATCCCCAAAACAACACACAAGACTATCCCTCACTACAGAGAAACACATCGCCTGAAATTGCTTAAAATACAATACAGACACTAACATGAACTAGCACTAACACGGGGCTGGGACACAACTACGCACACGATACAGAGAAATCCAAACACAAATTACACACGAAATTAAAGTAATGAACAAATACCACTGGGAAACACTCGCACAAAGACTATGCCAAAACACTAAAGACCCCAAGAAATTTTGGAGTTCCTTAAAAAAAAACTCATGGGGTCGAACAAACAGACAATCACATACATATACAACACACACAGACAGAAGGTTGAATCGGTGGAGGAGATGGAGCCTCTCCACAGGGAATTCTGGCAACAGAATTTCCAAATCTCCCCCACCGAGAACGCCCGATTCCACCACATTACAGAGACCAAGGTTACAAACTACATGCAACAACATAGGAACATAATTCTCCCAGAAAACATCATCACACTAAACACTCTCACAGAGGACAGTCCCCTCTCCACACCAATCACTCCAGAAGAAATAACAAACACAATCAAACGCACCAAAAACGCAACACCAGGAGCAAGCAACATAAACAAAACAATCATTGAACATCTTCCACCCAGAATGATCAGCAGACTACGCCATATCTTCAATGCAGCACTGGCAACAGGATATTTCCCTGATAAGTTCAAATATGCCACACTCACCTTAATACCCAGACCAGGGAAATCTGCACACGAGGTGGGGCATTACCGCCCCATCTCACTCTTAGAAGTCCCAGGAAAACTGCTAGAGAGGGTAATAGCATCTGTGCTATCATCCCACACCTTGAAAACAACCAAACACACAACACACAGGGGGACCGAGAGCGCCATCGCCCTCGCTTACGAGGAGATCGCTCTTGGTCTCGCTAACAAGCACCAGACGAACGCAATACTACGAGACGTCAGCAAGGCCTTTGATAAGGTATGGCATGACGGTCTCAAATACAAACTAACACAACTACACCTGCCCACACACTTCACACGCCTTCTCTGTAGCTTACTGGATGACAAGACTGCCACAATACGCCTGGGAGTCGACCAAGGCACCCCTATCCACCTCAGAAGTAGAGTACCACAGGGAAGCGTATTATCGCCAACTCTCTATATCCTGTACACAGCCAATCTGCCAGAACCGACACCATACAGCAAATATATTTCCTATGCAGACGATATCACACAGATTATCACACATCCATCTAAATCACAACACTTCATGAAACGAACTATAGAAAGAGCTATACAGAACATCAACACATTTGAGCACCACTGGAAAATACAGACAAACATAAACAAATTCAAACTCATACCCATAGCACGTAGAAATTCACAACCAATCACAATCAACAACACCAACATTCCATACACTCATACAGGAAACATTCTTGGACTTAAGTTCACAAGCACAGGCTTCACAACACACGTTAAACAAAGAATAACACAAGCAAAAACAACACTAACCAAACTAAAACGCTTTTCATGCTGCACACCACAAACAAAACTCAGACTCTACAAAACAACTGTCAGACCCATCTTAGAATATACTGCTATCCCACTGGTTGCAATATCATACTCACAGAGCACTACTCTGGGTACACGGCGCAACATTTCTAGACCGAATTTCAGCAGAAACACTACACAGAACATACAGCATCGAACCACTAAACACACGCATACACAGACGAGGCAAAAACACTTGGGCCAGACTACGCGAACAAGAAGACGAACAATATAATAACATCTTTGAAAAACGCACAAACACTCACACAAACCACGCCTGGTGACCCAGAACACTACCAATCACAGAACACGAAACACCCACACCGATATACACACACACACACCGACCCTGACCTGTGACCATGACCATGTTTCTAATGTTTAATTTTAAGTTATTGAAGGCTAAAAGAAAAAAAAAGAAAAAAAACAAAACCAGAAGTCACCCTCAGAATCCCCAAAGGATTAGCTAATCCACGCCGCACAGCACTTATAATATCAATGGCAAGTAGAGCGACCATCGGCTCTGCCAGCTCACCTGCGCGCGGCGCGGATTAGCCAATCACGGGGGAGAGAGTGCTGGCCACCTTGGCGTGTCTGAAAGGTATAAATTCGACGGCACCGTTACCACGGCTCGTCACTTTGCCCGCCTCGGCCCGCCTAGTGGTCGTGGGATCATCGCCATCGAACTATACACGGAGAGATTCCAAGGACTGAACATCTTACAAACTTGCTACGGACTCTGACTCGATTGCCTGTGATTATGGGAGTGCACTCGTGCAATTACATAAGGCAGACACGCGAGTCAGAGGACGGGTAGGATGGAGATGTTCTACGGAAAAAGGGAGAAAAAAAAAATACTCCTAAAAAAAAAAATAGCCTTCTATCACTGTTATCTTATGTTGCATTCACACATTACAACCCTTACCTACGTTTGCTTGTTTTTGTTCTGTTTTTGTTCCCGTTCCGCCATTTATTTATCATTATTCAATTACCATTTTCTTTGACTATAATCTTTGTTTGTTTGTTTTTGTCTGCTGTTCTTTGTTATGTCTTTGTTCCGTATATGTTACGTTATCACCATTTTCATCACAGTTGCCTATGTTTACCTATGTTTATCTATGTAACATGTTCCCTTTTCGTTCCCACCCATTTGCAATATCCGGACCTAGTTGTCAAGAACTCACTCCCCACAATTCATATTATAATACACCAATTTATTCTTCTATCAATTATCATTCAAATCACCCCATCCCATATCACATCTCACACATCCCCCTCTGTCCTATCTAGATTTCTTTCCCCTTGATCACTCATCACTCCTCGTTTTATGTAACATATTTCTCATTCTGACACTGGAGTCCCCCAACCTCTTTTTTCTTTGTTCTTTTCCCTAGTTCTTGTTCTTGTTCTTAGAAATTAACAAACTACAAAAATAAAATAAGTACAAAACAAAATACAAAAATTAAAAAGTAATAAAATAAAATAAAAAAAATGAAGTTATTTAACCACATTCATTTTAGTTATAAGTTAACTGTTCTTGTTCTTAGAATTAAAAGCAAAATATAAAATTAAATAAATACAAAACAAAATATAAAAAGTTAAAAAGTAATAAAACCAATAAAAATGTAGCTTTTTAATTCCATTCACTTTAGTTAGAATTAAGCTTAGCTTATACTGTTCATTGTTCTTCACACCTTTCTCCAATTAAT
>NW_023649592.1:39255-46755 GCF_015228065.2 Penaeus monodon | reverse complement strand
CACACCCAGGTCCCATAAAAAGAAAGGTAGAATTTGTAACGCAGTGGAGTTTTATGTAATCTCCTGGAATACTCATGGTATTAGAAACAAGACTCGCTGCTCTTATGGACATGTGTACTGACTGTTATATTTATTTAAAAAAAGGATTGTTGGCCAAATGTTAGTGAGAGAGGTACCCCACTCACTGACTACTTGTCCTATGTTCACCCAGTCAGAAATGGCCTAATATCATATGTGCACTACTCTGTCCCCACCTTCGTACCTCATAACACAAGGACATAACTTTTCATTGTTGGAAATACATTTGGGATGAAAAAAATCGATTTTCAAAGGTTTACTCTATCCTAGAACAAATAAATGTGGCTGCCTATGTCTCCTGGATTACAACGGAGACTTCATTGCTCTTCAGTCCCGATACGGAATGGCCCGGGGATACAGGTTGATGCCACTCACTCTCATGGGGCTCTTTGGATTACATACTTCTGGAGTGATAAGGAGCTCCTACATCACTGCTTTTTCCTGACCATATTGCCCTAAGCCTTCATTACACCCTTCTTGCCACATCATTTTCCTCTCACACCAGTAACCGGAAAAGTATTCCAACCAAGCATTACTTTTATCTTGTAAATGGCGAATGAGCACTGTCAGCACTGAATCACCCGATGCACTCTGCTCCTCACTTGTGAGTTCACATTTCTATATCCAGTACACCAGCAACCCTATATTCTATGTAGCCCTAGAACCCATGCTAGATGCTTGATGAGATAGTGCTACAAGCAGAAAGTGGAGACTGTAGAGTAGGGTTTCTTAACCTTTTACTACCACGCCCCCCTTTAGGAATTTGTCTTTCCCTCCATGCCTCCCTTGCTTCTGTAATAGAATTCCCTCTCAGATTTTAAAGTCAAATTTTAATGTTTTGTTACTCTTTTTAATGAGTATGAATTAGTGGTATTATAATTAAACTTTCCATTACGTGACCATGCTCTCGTTAAGAGAATAGCAAAGATAATTAGAGAAATACTGTTTTTTTTCCAAGGGCTTGCGCCCCTCTGGAAAATACTGAAGCCTTCCAAAGGGGAGCACGCCCCCAGGTTAAGAATCACTGAAGTAGAGGATATCCCTGCTTTTCAAAGACACTCAACTCCACATCATCTTTCTCAGTATCCAACATCCAGGGATATGTTGATTGTCCTCCAACAGAGTATTCAAACTGACTCCTGCAAGCACCCACAATAATATCAATCATCTTACCAGCTTGGATCTATGTGGCAACTAATCAAATTTGTGAAGAAAAGGGCCAATGCTGCTCTTCACCATAGTTCAACTGAGTATACCTAGTCCTTTAAGGATGCTTGGTCCAAATCCTCCAGCCTTCCTGTATATGTTCAGATGTCTCTCCTCTGAGGTGGGCCGACGTCCTCTTCTCTGATGTAGGCTCCCGCTCTCTCCGAAGGTAGGTGCATTGCTATAATCAGATGAAGAGAATAATGTACCGATAAACGAAGATGAAATGCTATGTGCGCTCATCATGGGAAAGGCTTTAGCTGTTGGTGAGGATGGATTCACCTACTTTGTTTCTCTCTTCTCCAAGGGACAGCCCCTTGCTCAACTTTATAATTTTTGCCTTTAGATGGATGTGGACTGGACTATAAGTATCATCATACCCATGCCAAAACTAGCAGTGGCAAGGCCTGGCCCCATTTCCCTTATCTCCTGTTTCTGCAAGGTGCTTAAACATATACTCAACCATCTGCCCTATCACCCGGCAACCCAAGCTTCATGTCGACTATACGGTTTAATCCCTGGTAAAGAACACACCACTGCCCTTAGAACTCCATACCCATCTCTCCCTCCAGTGCTGTCGCCTTCATAGACATAATGAGTACTTTTGAAACTGATAACGAAGTCATTTTCAATCAGCTTGTGGACTCTGATGTGAAGGGACATCTACTAAAGTGGCTACAAGGCTACCTCGCAACAGAGCTACCTGCGACTTTTAAACCTAAATCTTTCGAAATAGTTCACTGCAGTTTAATGTCCTTACACACAGCTTCCTCTCCTCCCCAACATACCCAGAACAAAGCTACCTGCTGTGCAGATAACATTTGCAATTCACTCTAAATCACCACAATATATCAAGCTCCTCCTCCACTCCTTTCCTGAGTAATTATGCCTATGATTTACCCTGCCATAACTCTAGAATACTCCCAGACTACCATCATACTAAGGAAACAGCGCTTCACCTCGGTCAAGTGGCTCTCCAACACACCATCAGAGTTTCTATGTGATGTTAATGAGATCTGTCATTGACTACCGTTCCCTTACTCTCGAGGTCAACACGAAATTTTCAAAACAAACCACGCAATCTATCCTGTGTTGCTTTTCTTTCACCGGGGTAGTTAATATGCAGTCTGAGCCAAATTTATCCCCACTTATCGACCAGGTATATGCCGTCACCCATCTCAGCATCAGATGCCTCTACTCTCCCCGTCTCGCACCTCACTACTCCAATGTCATCTTCGGCCGGGTAGCCACAACCTTGTTAGCATTGTGTGTGCCTGCCTCCACAGATTCGCTATTGCAGCAGAAAATGATCCTGGTTTGCCTCACTGCTCCATGGCCTCCTGGATGCTGTCATTTATCTCAACTCGGAGGAAACTGAATGGGGTAATGATATGTGACTCCTAGTCAGCCCTTACTTACATAGTTACTTGGAATAAGATTAAACAAAAGCCTTTAAGTAGCTCATGTTGGGCCAT
Source organism: Penaeus monodon (assembly GCF_015228065.2). NCBI lineage: Eukaryota > Metazoa > Arthropoda > Malacostraca > Decapoda > Penaeidae > Penaeus > Penaeus monodon. Next base: position 43,996 of record NW_023649592.1, on the reverse strand, counting down.
CCCGGAGGACATTCTTTCAGCTACCAGGAACTGATATTGATGAGGAATTGAATTTGATTTATCCCTCGTTCTTTCACTGCCATTTATTGGCGGTTCGTCTGGTATTGAATTCAAGTAATTAATTATCCATTAAACATTTCCACAGAGCTGTGTTTTAACCCAATACCCATGGATTTATGTGTTGTCCCCTTTAGATTTTAGTGAGTGTTGTTACATATAGATGGCTCCACGTGCTCAGCCAGCAAGGAGTCTATCAGTTGTCCTAGTGACCGTCCTGATTTACCCATTCCTGAATTGGCGGGAAAATGTGCTTTTCTTTCCATTACTATTAATATTGACTTTCCAATACACTCGTGGTCGAATCTTTGATGATTGAACACCGTATCCTTAACACAGTAGAAACAAATCAAGTCTTGGGGCCACAGAGCTACCCTGGAGCCCGGCTTCTCGTCTCCTTGACATTGTTTTTCCTGAGTTTTTTCTAAAGAAAATAAAGTAAAGTAAATCCTGAAATTTACAGAACTTTTTTGTGCTTTGCCACGCACCTTCAGTGCTTTTGTTTGCAGGTACACGAGCTACAGTAGGCGTAGTCAGCACCCCACCTCACCCGCAGCTCTCTTCTACACCAGGGTAGCCCTTTGGGTTTTGACCCCTGGGTAGGGAGGCCCAGTAGTCTGGGGCGCCCCTTTGGGCGCACTTTTTCTCTATCTAATTTTTTCACCTTTAAATTTGGGGACTTCCCTAGCATGCCGGAGTTCCTCGTGAACCCCCGTATTCGCATGGGGGGTGGGCATCTACTTATCGTCCTTCCGCCTAAGCAAGTTCGGCGGTAAGGAAGTGTCCTCCACATAACTCGATCCTCTCTGTGGTACTGGAAACGCAACCAGGCTTCCACTAAGGGGAAAAGGGGACGGAAACTGCCTTACTCTCTTAGCTATTGCTGCTGGTTGATCCCAAAAAGTTAAGAGCCTTTGATCTCTTCAGGAAAACAATTTTGAGAAAAGGGGTCGGCCCTGGTCCAATGTCCAGGATGGATGATACCCCGGCTACCCCTTCTCCTCCTTAAGGAGGAGGGCGACTATGACCACTCTCAGACCAATCTGCCCTGTGAAATGGAACCCCCACTAATGACAAACCTAGAAGACCACTTTTCAAATCCCTACCGAGAATGCAAGGTTCGCGAATGTAAATGCGTAAATTTGAAATAAATCGTTTTTGAACGTGAACCCCTTTATCATAAAAAAGGTCCTTGTGGTTAAGTGGACGGCGATTTTGATTTTGTCAAAAAATTGCGAGATGGAAGCTCCTTGTTAAAGTACAATACAACTCCCAGATTAAGGATTTACTTAAGCTGACGCAAATTCATGATCTTCGAGTTAAAGTAACTATCCCTATTGGCCCAAAGACGTAGTGGACGTTCATTGTATGACCAAGAAGGATGGGAATGTGCGAACGAAAACAGGACTGTGTTTTTTTACCTTTGCTTTGAATAAAATACCAGAGTAATGTAAACGTCGGTTATGAACGTGTACAAGTAGCCTTATGTCCAAAAGCCAATGCATTGTATAGTCCAAAATTGGGACACACTCATTAAGATGTACTGATAAAGACTAAAGTAAATTTGCTTGCCGTAAATGTGCTGAAGCCCTGACACCATCACATGTACTAGCCAGATTTCCAAATGTGCTAACTGTGGAGGTCCCCATCAGTCAGGATCTGCCGATGCAGCGTCCTAAAGAAGGAGTCTGAGACATTACATAATGAGAACCATGAAGTTAGTTTATACGGAAGCTAAGAGGAAAGTGGAAAGTTGAAAGTTTGACACACAAACCTGATACTTCCTATGCTGAAGCAGTAACTAACATCACCCTAGTGCAAGTAATGTCATCAACAGCTTGCACCCAAAGGATAAGGGAAATTGCTGACTGAAACAAACCATTAAAATTAAATAAAAAAGTATATCATTTGACTAAATTGGTCGATCAAATGGCTGCATCAACCCAGCCTAAACATCATAAGGAGGTGATACTGAATAAAAGTCCGGAGCGCACCTTCCCGCCCGGTTACTCCTGTGAGGACTTCGTCTGGGTCGAGATCGGCTTCTCGAGAGAGAAGCAGATCGCAATCTGTCAGTCGCCCTCCTCCCAGGAGGTGCAGGACATGGAGGCTTCTGTCTCCAAACCATCCCGAGAGAGGTCCCGGGAAGCAGGGAGAGAGGCGTCTCCCTCCCAAAAAAAGAAGAAAAAAACTGGTGGACAAGGCACTTCCAACCCCATAAATGTAATCTTCCCGCGTCGACCATTATACAATGGAACTGTCGAAGTCTTAGATCTAAAGTAAATGACTTAAATTATTAGCCTCGTCCTATGCTCCCGATTTTATAGTTTTCCAAGAAACGCACTTAACAACCTCGTCTCTGACGAGGTCGTTTCGCTGAGGAACTACCATCTATGTCGGAAGGATCGTGAGGTGGGGGTGGAGGCGGAGTCGCCATGTACTCCACCAAAGCCTCCCTTTTACAGAAGTGACTATTGATTCTACTTTGGAGTTTGTAAAAATTAATGCCACGTATCTGGCTATATGTTCAGTTTATCGTCCCCTGATGCAGTGATGCCTATGATGAGCTCTTTGCTCTTCAGGAACGTCTGCCACAAAATAAAGTAATTTTAGCTGATTTTAATGCTCATCATACTTTTATGGGGTTCCCTGTGGGTGGATGGTAGAGGTGAGAAAAGTAGTTAAGTTGCTTAATGAGTCTGATTTAACCCCTTCTGAATGAGGGTAGTCCGACGCGGGTGGACAATATCCCGGGGTAATTTGAGCTTTATTGACTTATCACGGGTCTTTTCATCAATGGCAGCCAAGTGCCTGTGGCACACCATTGACGACTCGTTGGGAAGCGATCATTTTCCTATTTTGATTAAATATTCATGCGACACAGTGAGAACGCCTTCAGCGCCTAAATTTAACGTAAAACGAGCAGACTGGGTCGCCTTCACAAGGAGCGTCAAGCTCTAACTTTGTTGGAGAAACCATTGATGATAAAGTAAACAATATTCAGAATTCGATTATAGAAGCAACATTGCTATCCTTCCTAAAACTTCGACAGATAGCGTTAAGCATAGAGTTCCATGTTGGACACCAGTTTGCCGCAGGGCGCTGTGCCGACGCATAAGGCCTACAGGCTTTTCAAAAATAACATCACTAATGAGAACTTTTGCAATTACAAACTAGCAAGAGCTAGGGCTTGTAGAATAATAAGACAAGCAAAAAGAGACTCGTGGCGGAGCTTTGTCCCTACAATAAATAGCAATACAAAAACATCAGAGATTTGGTCCACTATCAATAAAATTAAAAGAAAAAAATCTTTTAAAATTAACAACATCATTGAAGAGGGCACTAATTTCGATTCACCTAGAGACATTGCTAATGCACTCGCCAGTCAGTTCTCTCATACAAGTAGCTCAGCTAATTACCATCCCACCTTCCTGACCGCCAAGGAAGAGGCTGAGCTGCAACCAATTCACTTTGCCACAGGAGATGACTTTGATTACAATAAAGATCTTACAATGGATGAGCTTGTCCGAGCCCTAGAAGCCTGTAGAGGAACATCCCCAGGCCCCGATGAGATTCGATATGAGATGATGAAGCATCTTAATCATGGTGACATGATTAAGTTGCTAGAAGTGTACAATGAAATTTGGAAAAGCCACACTTTTCCAAATTCATGGCACTTCGCCCACATCATTCCCATATTGAAAGGAGGGGGTAATCCCAGACTTACCATCTCCTACCGCCCAATTGCGTTGACAAGTTGCTTATGCAAGGTCATGGAACGAATTGTTAACAGTAAGCTATTGCATTTTTTTAAATTCCAGTAATTTGCTAATTGATGAGCAGTGGGGCTTCCGCAAGGGATGCCAAACTCTCGATCAACTAATAAAGCTGGACAGTCATATTGAAGAGGCCATTGCCAAAAATTTTTTTTTGATTTCAGTATTTTTAGATATAGAAAAAAGCCTACGACATGACATGGCGATTGGCTTACTCAGAAAAATTTATGCTTTTGGATTAGTGGAAACTTGCCTTGTTTTATTCAAAATTTCATTTCTGACAGAACTTTTGCCCGTCGAATTATTTTCCGACAATGTCACTTTTTCGGACATTTTGTCCAGGCAAACGGGTCCCCCCAAGAAAGTGTCTTGTCACCACATTATTTCTATGTATGATTAATGACATCTTACCAATGTCAATGTCACTTTTCGGACATTTTTGTCCAGGCAAACGGGGTCCCACAAGGAAGTGTCTTGTCACCAACATTATTTCTATGTATGATTATGACATCCTAACAGCTCCTCCTCGGAATCTTAAAACTCACTGTACGTGATCATTGTGCATTATGGCACTCAGCAATAATTAGAATTTTCAGCAAATCGCATCCAATTGGCACTGGATATGATTCATAACTGGGGCCTCCAGTGGGGTTTTAGTTTTCCATTAGAAAGAGTTTTGGGGTAATTTTTTTCACGTAGGAGGAAGCTGAACATCAGGGTAACTCTAGACAAAACCACCAATACCCATTCAAAATTCTGCAAAGTTTCTTGGGCTGCTTTTTGATAGTAGACTCATTTGGAAAGACCACATTGGTCAGTTAAAAAATAAAGTCAAAAAACACTTAATTTATCAAAGTGCATTTCTGTAACAAATTTGGGAGCTGATAGACAGTCTTTGCAAAAAGTAT
>NW_023649592.1:26755-34255 GCF_015228065.2 Penaeus monodon | reverse complement strand
GCCTCCTGAGCAGGCGGCTCATCCGGCGCGTTCCTGGGCGGCGGTCCATCCGGCGCCATCCTGAGCAGGCGGCTCATCCGGCGTGTCCTGGGCAGGCGACTCCTCCGGCTGCGGTCGTGGGCAGATCGACGACTCATCTGGCACGTCGTGTGCAGAGGCGACGACTCATCCGGCCGGCGCGTCCTGGGCACGCGACGACTATCCGGCGCGTCCTGGGCAGGCGATGGCTCCTCCGGTGCGACTTCGGCGAGGGTAGCTCTTCCAACAGCCCGATGCCTACATAATCCTTGGTCCGGACATCCCACGCCCAACTAGTCGTTCGGGTGCACAGGATCCCGCACCACCACCCCACCGTCTTGGGCAGACGGATCGCGTCCAGGTGCGACTCCGTGTCAGTCGCTCCCTCTGGCCAGCGTTCTACTCCCGGGACTTGAGTTTCCCGGACGGACGTGCTCCCTCGCGTAAGGAGGGCCAGAGCAAGGCCAAAAGCGGGGGACCCGACTTTCCTCCATAGAGCGTGCTCTGCCTCCCGATGCCTGTCCTGTGTGTCGCGGTTCCTTACAAACGCTGCTCTTCCCGCAGCTGCCTCTGTATCTCCTGGGGGTTTCCGTACAAGGGCCAGCTGCTCGCGGCTGATCCTCTCCTGCTCCTGTATGTTGTGTAAAAAGGCCATGCCTTCAAGGCCCAGCAGTTCACCTTCCTTCACATAGTTCCTCATGGGTGCCATTTTCCAGACCCGTCTGATCCGGCCAAGGTGCGCCAATGTCTGGGTTCGACTTATAAAAAAGACGAAGGAATCAGAGCGGTCAGGTCAACGGAAACAACAAGGTTTTTATTGGCTAAAAAGGGCACTAAATTACACTATACATACACATAACCCAAATATGTACACTTCAGGAGCGTGGGGAGAGAGAGAATCCAGCGGAGCAGGCGAGGTCACATGGCGGAAGGAGCAGTCAAAGTCACGGGACACTGCTGAATTTTCGTTCGTTTGAGAGTTTGCGAATTCCTGGTCTGGCTTTCCGCCTGGGCCGCTTTCACTTATGGGCCCGGCCTGTGTCAGCTTGTTATGGCTGTCTCATTTAGTTTCTCTGACACTCGTGGGCTTACCGTGGCGGTGGGATTGCAGACTGAATTTTTGGCTGGTGCTCCTTTTATATTTTGCTGCGCCGATATAAAGGCCCGATACCCTCGTTCCACGAAGCGTAACGAGCCAATCGGGAAGGCCCTCATCCCCCTCACAGAGTGAGGTAAACATCGGCGAAGGTAATAATAATAATAATAATAATAATAATAAAAAGGAGTAAACCCACGTCACACAGTCAATGCGAAAGAGAGTACACTATAATACAAATAGCCAATTCAAAGTGCATTGAGCTAACCTGGGTACCGACCTCAATCGCGCCGCGATCCCCCTTCTTGGGTTATTATCTCTCGCTAACGTAAATGTCCAGCAAATTATCTTCTGTCCTTCAGAGAAGTATTTGCATTTTCCACTGCCTCAGCGGTTTTTCTGTTTTTACCCATTGACGCTGACAAAGGAACACTACCACAACACCTCTCCTCAGACCCCACAGCTCTCTCTATCACAAAGGGTGCCTGTAATAGGGAGGCCCAGCAGTCTGAGGTGACATTTAGGTGTGCTTTCTCTTTCTCTCCCCCTAAACTCTTCCAATTTCCTGTGGCCATCTGGACCTACATAAGCCCCAGAGACTTTTGTATTAGTCTGGGTGGTGTGCTGCTTACCTGTTTGTCCCTTTTTTAGCAAGGTTTTGGCAATAGGGAGCGGCGCCAACACAGAGCTCCGATCCTCCTAGTGGCACTGGAGAAACGCAACCCAGTCTGCCAGCTAGAGGGTCGATATAAGTCCTCTCTTTTCCTCACCTCTCTCTCACCATCACCGCACCCCTCATACTCTCACCGACCACATCACCCACTCACCCGACCATGCAGACGAAAAATGACCAAAATAAAAATTAAAACTCTATGTGGGTCCCACCAGAAAAAGCGTGAGAACCCTAGCCATCACTTTTCAAAGCAGAAATCAGAGTACTTCGGTACTTTCACCATCCTGAGACGGCTACCTGGCTTAATAGAGGACGACAACCATGCGGAAAGCCTTCTCGAAGGATTCCGTCCAGACCTGGTAAACTTGGCTTCTCTCGCGGTAATACCAATTGACTGAAGGCTAGCTAATGCTCGTCCTTCAAAAAACTAGACCGACAAGTCGTCAACGAGTCGGAACTCGATATTGAAGAAGAAATCATCGTCTTCCTTCCGGGAGCCCAAGTAGAAGACATTTACATCATGAAATCAAACTATATTATCAAAGAGTCAGATTTTCTGACCATGGCCACAGCCAAACTAATCAAAGAGAAGGATTTACCTCTTCAAGGTATTTGTTGTCCCCCTGGCAAATAGATTTTAGAGGTTCACACCTGTCACACATGCGTGAACTGCTTTGGCTATGGGCAAATGAAAACCCACTGCAAGCATAGAAAAGAAAACGATTCACTGAGTGCGGTTCCAACACCCACTCCTTTAGGGACTATAGGAGTTCCGTTAAAAATGCCTAAACTGCGGCGGTGCCCACCGAACTTTTTGCTAACGCTGTCCTCCAGAAGGAGGCCTATTAAATCTCCCAGGAGAAAGTTTAAGGAGAAGGAGAAGGGAAAAAGAAACCAAGCCAGAACAGGGCCGTGGCCCAAAAGGCGGCACAGGAACTGTGCAGGCCCACCCACCAATGCCTGGAAACGTCTCCGCCGGCGATTAAACACAAACAGTCTGAACCTCCATCCCCTGGCCCTCCCTAACGATCTCTCCAGGGAGATTCTCATAGCCCTCCTTTTATGCGGCACATGCCAATAGCATTGCCCCTGAAAAGGGGTTCATATATCACGCAATAGCAGCACTGGAGCAAAACAATCTTCCAGCTCTAGACCTTTGGGGAATTTTCTTTGGGGGGGGGGAAACCCTCTTGGGGCATCTTAAGGTGATTCAACCCCCTACAGACTGCTTCAGGCCCAAGCCTGAAACAAACACAGCCCCAGGCACCGAAGCCGTCAGCCTGCACAGGCCCCATGCAGGCGGAGCCTTACCTGCAAAAGCCCTCAGCCCACCGAGCCCCTGCCCAGTCACTGGAACCTCAGCTTGCTGAGACCCAGACACCGGAGCCCCAGTCAGTTTCCCCCTCCTTAAAGCAACCTCGGCACCTCCCTCCACGCCGGCCTCCTCCTCTCGTCCAATTCAGTAAGGCAAAAGAACATTAAAAATCCCACTTTATGGAGCTCAGGGATATCCCAGCAATATCCCTCTGAGCACCCCTGATTGCCCCACCCTCCTACACCAGAACCTTGCAGAACCACTGGAAACCTTCACTGATGAAGAGGGGCTGGAGGCGCCTCATTGGCGGGATGCAACAGATCCCAAACACTATGGCATCCGGCTCTTTTCCGGAAAATCCCCTCTAAATACCAGTCCTACTGATCGTTTTGGGGAATTGGCTGCTGAAATAAAAAATAGAGAATAAAGTGGTTAGTAACGAAAGAGAGCATACCATCTTGGTCAAAACACCTCAAGGACGGCAACATGTGTGTCACAAACCGACATGATTGAACACTGCCCTTACATAACAAATTAATACGGATTCTTCTTGATAACAACACAATACACATGAACACCATACACTACACTCACGCCTCACCATCATACCACACAACGTCCCACCACTGGACAACACTAACAACTGAACTGTGCAACACATACAGAAGACCGACCCACACATCATATACTCATAAACAGCCATGGGCTCAATAACACCACCCCACTCAAAATCTACATGTACACCATCTACTCCTTCCAACAAATCACAAGAGAAGCGATGGCGTAGCAATTGCGATCGAAACGACATCTCACACAAATCATCATATTTTCAGTCTACCAACTGGCAGTCAAAATAAATACACCACATTGGACTATTATACTACAACACTATAAAATTCCTACCAGAAGAACCTTTCATACACAAACCTTGACATCTTGCCAGCTCCTGAGCCATAACAAACCAATATACATCATGGGAAGCTTTAACGCAAACCACGCACTCTTTGTTGACAACGACACAACACGTTTTGGCAGATGCCTCGCCTCCTCATACAACAAGCAGACTCACACACCTCGGTCGCACACACACCAGCATATCTAAGACATAACACAGCAACAACACCTGACATAGTCTTGGCAAACACAGAGCACACCTACACCACCATATCACAACAGGCGACGTCAATCCAGCGACCACCTCCCGGTCATTTTAACACTGTCAACAAACCCTATCATGATCCAACACACCCCGAAATCCTTCAAACATGCAAACTGGGAAGGGGTTCAGACAAACACTTGAAGACACACTGTAACGTCTCGAGGGGCAGCCCACACACACAATAATACCCACCTTAAACAGTGTTACACAGACATACAGACGGCCCGACAGGCCAACATCCCAAAACAACACACAGAACTATCCCTCCTACAGAGAAACACATCGCCTGAAATTGCTAAAATACATACAGACACTAACATGACCTAGCACTTAAACACGGGCCTGGGCACACTAACTACGCACACTAACCCAATACGAAACGATACAGAGAAATCCAAACACAAATTTTCACACGAAATTAAAGTATGAACAATAACCAATGGGAAAACACTATAACACTCGCACAAAAGACTATGCCAAAACACTAAGACCCCAAGAAATTTTGGAGTTTCCTAAAAAAACCTCATTAGCGGGGTCGAACAAAGAGACATCACATACCTATACAACACACACATAACAGAAGGTTGAATCGTGGAGGAGATGGAGCCTCTCCCAGGGAATTCTGGCAACAGAATTTCCAAATCTCCCCCACCGATAACGCCCGATTCCACCACGTACCGATACAAGGTTTACAACTACATGCAACAACCTAGGAAACATAATTCTCCTCAGAAAACATCATCACCAAAAAAACTTTAAAAAAAAAAAACACTCTCACAGAGGACAGTCCCCTCTCCACTCCCAATCACTAACACACATCCAGAAGAAAATACAACCAATCAAACGCACAAAAACGCAACACCCGGAGCAGCAACATAAACAAAAAACATCATTGAACATCTTCCACCAGAATGATCAGCCGACTAATACGCCATAATCTTCAATGCAGCACTGCAACAGGATATTTCCCTGATGTTCAATATGCCACACTCACCTAATCCGGACCAGGGAAATCTGCACACTGAGTGGGGCATTAACCGCCCCATCTCACTCTTTGAAGTCCCAGGAAAACTGCTAGAGAGGTAATAGCATCCTTGCTATCTCCCACGACCTTGAAAACAACCAAACCACAACACCCAGGGGACCGAGAGCGCCATCGCCCTCGCTTACGAGGAGATCGCTCTTGTCTCGCTAACAAGCACCAGACGAACGCAATACTACGAGACGTCAGCAAGGCCTTTGATAAGGTATGGCATGACGGTCTCAAATACAACTAACACAACTACACCTGCCCACACACTTCACACGCCTTCTCTGTAGCTTACTGGATGACAAGACTGCCACAATACGCTGGGAGTCGACCAAGGCACCCCTATCCACCTCAGAAGTAGAGTACCACAGGGAAGCGTATTATCGCCAACTCTCTATATCCTGTACACAGCCAATCTGCCAGAACCGACACCATACAGCAAATATATTTCCTATGCAGACGATATCACACAGATTATCACACATCCATCTAAATCACAACACTTCATGAAACGAACTATAGAAAGAGCTATACAGAACATCAACACATTTGAGCACCACTGGAAAATACAGACAAACAAACAAATTCAAACTCATACCCATAGCACGTAGAAAATCACAACCAATCACAATCAACAACACCAACATTCCATACACTCATACAGGAAACATTCTTGGACTTAAGTTCACAAGCACAGGCTTCACAACACACGTTAAACAAAGAATAACACAAGCAAAAACAACACTAACCAAACTAAAACGCTTTTCATGCTGCACACCACAAACAAAACTCAGACTCTACAAAACAACTGTCAGACCCATCTTAGAATATACTGCTATCCCACTGGTTGCAATATCATACTCACAGAGCACTACTCTGGGTACACGGCGCAACATTTCTAGACCGAATTTCAGCAGAAACACTACACAGAACATACAGCATCGAACCACTAAACACACGCATACACAGACGAGGCAAAACACTTGGGCCAGACTACGCGAACAAGAAGACGAACAATATAATACATCTTTGAAAAACGCACAAACACTCACACAAACCACGCCTGGTGACCCAGAACACTACCAATCACAGAACACGAAACACCCACACCGATATACACACACACACACCGACCCTGACCTGTGACCATGACCATGTTTCTAATGTTTAATTTTAGATTATTGAAGGCTAAAAGAAAAAAAAAAGAAAAAAAAACAAAACCAGAAGTCACCCTCAGAATCCCCAAAGGATTAGCTAATCCACGCCGCACAGCACTTATAATATCAATGGCAAGTAGAGCGACCATCGGCTCTGCCAGCTCACCTGCGCGCGGCGCGGATTAGCCAATCACGGGGGAGAGAGTGCTGGCCACCTTGGCGTGTCTAAAAGGTATAATTCGACGGCACCTTTTACCACGGCTCGTCACTTTGCCCGCCTCGGCCCGCCTAGTGGTCGTGGATCATCGCCATCGAACTATACACGGAGAGATTCCAAGGACTGAACATCTTACAAACTTGCTAGGGACTCTGCCCTCGATTGCCTGTGATTAGGGGAGTGCACTCGTGCAATTACATAAGGCAGACACGCGAGTCAGAGGACGGGAAAGGATGGAGATGTTTTTAGGGAAAAAGGGGAAAAAAAATATCCTAAAAAAAAAAATAGCCTTCTATCACTGTTATCTTATGTTGCATTCACACTTTAAAACCCCTTACCTACGTTTGCTTGTTTTTGTTCTGTTTTTGTTCCCGTTTCCGCCATTTATTTATCATTATTCAATTACCATTTTCTTTGACTATAATCTTTGTTTGTTTGTTTTTTGTCTGCTGTTTTTTGGGTTATGTCTTTGTTCCGTATATTTACGTTATCACCATTTTCATCACAGTTGCCTATTTTTTACCTATGTTTATCTATGTAACATGTTCCCTTTTCGTTCCCACCCATTTGCAATACCCGGGACCTAGTTGTCAAGAACTCACTCCCACAATTCATATTATAATACACCAAATTTTTTCTTCTATCAATTATCATTCAAATCACCCCACCATATCACATCTCACACATCCCCCTCTGTCCCTATCTAATTTCTTTCCCCTTGATCACTCATCACTCCTCGTTTTTATGTAACATATTTCTCATTCTGACACTGGAGTCCCCCAACCTCTTTTTTCTTTGTTCTTTTCCCTAGTTTTTTGTTCTTGTTCTTAGAAAT
>NW_023649592.1:15000-24155 GCF_015228065.2 Penaeus monodon | reverse complement strand
AATTTTAAAAACTAATAATATATATATTATTTTTTTTTTTTTTTTTTTTATATATATTAATATAATATATTTAAAAATAAAAATTATATAAAAATGTACACACACACACACACACACTATTTTATATATATAAAATAATATATTAATATAATATATGTAATATATAATATATTATTAATTATTAAAAATAATATATATATATATATATATATATATACTACTAGTTGTTGTGTGTGGGGTTTTTCTTTAATAATATATTTTATATAATATATTATAAATTTTAATAATTTTAAAATATACATACGAAATTTAGTAATTCATATAGTACACACAACACACCCCACACACACACACACACACACACACACAAACACACAACACACACACAACAAAAAAACCACACATATATATATATATTATAAATATATTATTAATATACTATATACAAAACATATATATAATTTATAAATATAATTATATATAAAAAAATATATATAAAAATTAATACATACATCTAGTGTGGGGTTGTGTATGTGTGTGTCTTTTATATATATATTATATATAATAATAATATATATATTATATTATCCACACAAATATATAATATATAATATTATATATTATAATATATATAATATAAATAAAAATACATACAACGTAATACATTATTCTATACGTACACCCCAAAACCACACACACACCACACACACACCACACACCACAAAATTTTAAATATATATATATATATATATTATATTAACAACAAACACACACACCCACACACCCCAAAACCCCCAAAAACCCACACACACACCACACAACAATATATAATAATTAAAATATATATTATAAAAAATTATGTGGGGTTGTGTGTGGGGTGGGGTGTGTGTGTGTGTGTGTTATTATACAATATAATATATAATAATATTAATAGTATACCACCCCCAACAATATTTTATTTTAAAAATTTATTTTAATAATTAATATTATTATTTTATTTTTATTTATAATTATAATATATTATATAAATTTTAATAATATTTTTTATTATTATAATAAATATTTATTTATTTTATATATATAATATATATATATATGTATATTGCGGTGAGGACTTTAAAGTCACAGAGACTTTTTACCTTTGGGAAAGAGCCCATACTCTGGGCTTCAGCCCAAAGTAACAATGGATTGGTTTGGAAATGGGACCCATAAACTCGTCAACAAAAGACATTTTGAGAGCCCGGTACCTATGCAAAAGGCCCAAGCGCGGTCTTAAAGGCCTTGATACTGTCTTTTTTTGCCTAGGAAGCGAGACCTGGACGCTACCCATGTCTGGAGTCTCGCTTGATGCTTTTGTAAAAAGCCCCTTCCCGGTCATGGGGTCATTGGCAGGACCATGTGGTCCAACCGGCGGTTACACCGTGAGACTGGCATGGGACCTGTTACTTGCATAATCCAGGATCGCCAACCCAGCTATATGGGCACCTAGCTCGTTTCCCTGTGGACGACCCTGCCCATCAGGTTGTCTCTTTGTGAGATAACCCTGGATGGAGGAGGCCTGTGGGATAACCCAAGTGGTCATGGCTTGGGCAGCTCGACGAGACCTGTCGCGAGGAATTAGAGATGGGCTGTGGGCCTGCTGGAGACTCGCCTCGAGGGATCTCGTGGCTGGAAGCAAAGGGTGGATTGCGGCCATGCGCCCGTCGGCGTTAGCCCTTGATGATGATAATTGCGTTTAACGTAACCCTTCATGATGACTGGTCTCAAGAGAGCAAACTTCACCATGTGGTGTCCGTTGATCCAGGTGAATAAGGGAGTAAATATGAAAAGAGTTTTATGAGACTTTATTTTTCATATTCACCAGTCCTGTATCAATCTATCTGAATGTCTGTCTATCACTCTCTGTCTCTGTCTCTTACTCTTTATATCTTTGTCTATGTCTATTCATCTCTCTCTATCTATTTTTTTCTCTCTTTTTCTCTTCCAACCACTTCCTCCACACCCAGGTCCCATAAACAGAAAGGTAGAATTCGTAACGCAGTGGAGTTTCATGTAATCTCCTGAATACTCATGGTATTAGAAACAAGACTCGCTGCTCTTATGGACTATGTGTACTGACTGTATATTTATTTAAAAAAAAAGGATTGTTGGCCAACTGTTAGTGAGAGAGGTACCCCACTCACTGACTACTTGTCCTATGTTCACCCAGTCAGAAATGGCCTAATATCATATGTGCACTACCTGTCCCACACCTTCGTCCCTCATAACACAAGGACATAATTTTTCAATTGTTGGAAAAAAATTTTGGGGATGAAAAAAAATCGATTTCAAAGGTTTACTCATCCTAGAACAAATAAATGTGGTTCCCTAGGTCTCCTGGATTTACAACGGAGACTTCATTGCTCTTCAGCCCCGATACGGAATGGCCCGGGATACAGGTGATGCCACTCACTCTCATGAGGCTCTTTGGATTACATACTTCTGGGAGTGATAAGGAGCTCCTACATCATTTGCTTTTTCCTGACCATATTGCCCTAAGCCTTCATTAACACCCTTCTTGCCACATCATTTCCTCTACACCAGTAACCGGAAAAGTATTCCAACCAAGCATTACTTTTATCTTGTAAATGGCGAATGAGCACTGTCAGCACTGAACCCGATGCACTCTGCTCCTCACTTGTGAGTTCACATTTCTATATCCAGTACACCAGCAGACCCTATATTCTATGTAGCCCTAGAACCATGTAGAATGCTTGATGAGATAGTGCTACAAGCAGAAAGTGGAGACTGTAGAGTAGTGGTTCTTAACCTTTTAACTACCACGCCCCCCCTTTAGGAATTTTTCTTTTCCCCCCATGCCTCCCTGCTTCTGTAATAGAATTCCCTCTCAGATTTTAAAGTCAAATTTTAATGTTTGTTACTCTTTTTAATGATATGAATTAGTGGTATTATAATTAAACTTTCCATACGTGACCATGCTCCTCGTTAAGAGAATAGCAAAGATAATTAGAGAAAATTACTGTTTTTTTTCCAAGGGCTTGCGCCCTCTGGAAAATACTGAAGCCTTCCAAAGGGGAGCACGCCCCAGGTTAAGAATCACTGAAGTAGAGGATATCCCTGCTTTTCAAAGACACTCAACTCCACATCATCATTTCTCAGTATCCAACATCCAGGATATGTTGATTGTCCTCCAACAGAGTATTCAAACTGACTCCTGCAAGCACCCACAATAATATCAATCATCTTACCAGCTTGGATCTATGTGGCAACTAATCAAATTTGTGAAGAAAAGGGCCAATGCTGCTCTTCACCATAGTTCAACTGAGTATACCTAGTCCTTTAAGGATGCTTGGTCCAAATCCTCCAGCCTTCCTGTATATGTTCAAGATGTCTCTCTCTTAGTGGGCCGACGTCCTCTTCTCTGATGTAGGCTCCCGCTCTCTCCGAAAGGTAGTGCATTGCTATAATCAGATGAAGAGAATAATGTACCGATAAACGAAGATGAAATGCTATGTGCGCTCATCATGGGAAAGGCTTTAGCTGTGGTGAGATGGATTCACCTACTTTGTTTTCTCTCTTCTCCAAGGGACAGCCCCTTGCTTCAACTTTATAATTTTGCCTTTAGAATGGATGTGGACTGGACTATAAGTATCATCATAACCCATGCAAAACTAGCAGTGGCAAGGCCTGGCCCATTTCCCTTATCTCCTGTTTCTGCAAGGTGCTTAAACATATACTCAACCATCTGCCCTATCACCGGCAACCCAAGCTTTCATGTCGACTATACGGTTAATCCCTGGTAAAGAACACACCACTGCCCTTTAGAAACTCCATACCCATCTCTCCCCTCCAGTGCTGTCGCCTTCATAGACATAATGAGTACTTTTGAAACTGATAACGAAGTCATTTTCAATCAGTTTGTGGACTCTGATGTGAAGGGACATCTACTAAAGTGCACAAGGTACCTCGCAACAAGCTACCTGGATTTTTAAACCTAAATCTTTCAAAAATATTCCCACGCTTTTAATGTCCTTACACAAGTTTTCCTCTCCCCCCAAACATACCCAAACCAAGCTACCTGCGTCGATAATTTTGCTTTTCCTTAAATCACCAAATATAAACTCCTCCTCACTCCTTCCTGAGTAATTATGCCTAGTTTTACCCGCCATAACTCTAGAATATCCCAGCTACCATCATACAAAGGGAAAACGCGCTTCACCTCGGTCAAGGGGCTCTCAACAACCCCATCAAGTTTTATGTGATTTTTAATGAGATCTGTTTTGATACCTTTCCCCTTACCTCGGGGTCAACACAAAAAATTTTCAAAAAAAACCAGAAAATCTATCCTGTGTTGTTTTTCTTTCACCGGGGTATTAAAGCAGTCTGAGCCAAATTTCCATTTCGACCAGGTATATGCCGTCACCCATCTCACTCAATGCCTCACTTCCCCCGTCCGCCCCTCACTACTCCAATGTCATCTTCGGCCGGGTAGCCACAACCGGTTAGCATTGTGGTGCCTGCCCCACAGTTTCGATTGCAGCAGAAAATGATCCTGGTTTGCCTCACTGCCCCAGGGCCCCTCCTATGCTGTCATATCTTCATCGGGGGAAATGAAGGGGGTAAGATATGTACCCTAGCACCCCCTTCTTACATATTTATTTGGAATAAGATTAAACAAAACCCTTAATGTCATGTTGGGCCATCCCGGGGAATTCTTCAGCTACCAGGAACTATTTGATGGGGGAATTAAATTTTTGATTTATCCCTCTTTTTTACGCCTTTTATTGGGGGTTCTTGGTTTTGAATTTCAAGAAATTTAATTATCCTTTAAAAATTTCCCACAGAGCGGGTTTTTTAAAAACCCCATATCAGTGGTTTTAGTTTTTGCCCCCCTTAGTTTTTAGTGAGGTTGTTACATATAGAGGGCTCCACGTGTGCCAGCCAGCAAGGAGTCAAAATCATTGGTCCTAGGGCCGATCCTGATTTACCCATCCTTAAATTTGGGGGGGGAAAAATTGTTTCTTTCCATACATTAATATTGACTTCCAATCACCGTGTCGAATCTTTTGATATAAAACACCGTACCTTAACCAGTAGCAAAAAAACAAAGTTTTGTCCACAAAGCTACCCTGGACCCGGGGCTTCTCGTCTCACTTGACATTGTTGTTCCTATTTTTTCAAAAATAAAAAAAAAGTAAATAAACCCTGTAATTACAGAACTTTTTTTGGCTTTGCCCACCTTCAGTGCTTTTTTTTTGCAGGTGACACGAGGCACAGTAGGCGTAGCAGCACCCCCCTCAACCCGCACTTTTTCTACCCCGGGGTCCCTTTGGGTTTTGCCCGGGGTAGGGGGCCCAAAAGTCTGGGGCGTCCTTTGGGCGATTTTTTCTCTATCTTTTTTTTCCCCTTTAATGTGACCCCCTGACAGCCGGAGTCCTCTGAACCCCCGTTTTCGAGGGGGGGGGCATCTACTTTCGTCCTTCCCTAAGAAAATTTTCCCCGGTAAGGAATGTCCCTCCACATAACTCGATCCTCTCTTGGTAGGGAGAAGAAACCAGTTTCCCACTAAGGGGTAAGGACGGAAAACCCCTTCCCTTCTTAGATTGCGCTAGGTTATAAAAAATAAGACCTTTGACTTTTCAGGACAAAAATTTGAGTAAAGGGGGGACCGGGTCCAATGCCCAGGAGGGATGATACCCCGGCACCCCTCCTCCTTAAGAGGAGGGCGACCATGACCACTCTCGCCCAAAATCGACTGTGAACAAGGGAACCCCACAAATACAAACCTAAAACCACTTTTTAAAAACCCTACCGAGAATGCAAGGTTCGCAATGTAAAAGCGTGAATAAAAAATCAATCGCTTTTGAACGGAACCCCTTTTCACAAAAAGGCCCTTGAGTTAAGTGGCGGCGATTTGTTTTTGTAAAAAAAATTGCGGATGGAAGCCTCCTTTTAAAGTACAATACAACTCCCAGTTTAAAGGATTTCTAGCGGGACGCAAATTCTGACTTCGGTTAAAGTAACATCCCAAATGCCCAAAGATAGTGGACGTTCTTGTATGACCAAAAGGATGGAATTTTGCGAACGAAAAAAGGGATGGTTTTTTTCCCTTTTGCTTTGAATAAAATACCAGAAGTAAACGTGGGTTAGAACGTGTAAAAAAGACCTTAGTCCAAAGCCAATCTTTGTAATAATGCCAAAAATTCGGCCACCCTTTAAAGATTTACTGAAAAGACCAAGTAATTTGCTTGCCGTAAATGTCTGAACCCCATGAACCTCATTACTAGCCAGATTCCAAAAGTGCAACTGGGGAGCCCCCATCATCGGACTGCCGATGCGGGCCCCTGAAAAGGGTCGAACTTTAGCATATATGAGAAACCATGAAGTAGTTAACGACAAAAAGGAAAAGTGGAAAGTTGAATTTGGGACACAAAAACCTGTACTTCCTAGCTGAAGCATAACAAAACCCCTAGTAAATTTTAAATTCAGTCAACAGCTTGCGCCAAGGAAAAGAAATTTTCTGAACGAAAAAAAACCATTAAAAAATTAAAATATAAAAGATTATTTTGACAAAATTTGGGTCGATCAAATGGCTGCATAAACCCACCCCTAAACATCATAAGGAGGATGATATGAATAATCCGGACGCACCCTTCCCGTCCGGGTTTCTCCGGAACTTTGTCTGGGGGCGAATCGGGTTTTCGAAGAGAAGCAATCGCAATCTGTCATCGTTCCCCCCCCGCCAGGGGGTCAGGGCATGGGGCTTTTTCTCCAAACCATCCGAGAAGTCCCCCCGGGGAAGCGAGGGGGAGGACGCTCCCCCCAAAAAAAGAAAAAAAAACGGTGGGCAAGGCACTTCCAAACCCATAAAATGTAACTCGCGCGACCCTTTTTACAAGGAAAATGTCGAAGCTTTTCAAATAAAGACTTAAATTATTAGCCTCGTCCATGCTCCCCAATTTTAAATTTCCAAGAAACGCACTTAACAAAACCCGTCTCGACGACGCCTAGGAACTCCACTATTCGGGAAAGGGTCGTAGGGGGGGTGAGGGGGGACGCCATACACCCAAAACCCCCTTTTTAGAAGTACTATTTATTTTACTTTGAGTTTTTAAAAAAAATCACTACGGCCCAATTTAGTTTTTCGTCCACCGTCAGTAACCAAATCTTTGCTCTTCAGGACGCGCCACAAAAAAAAGTAATTTTTGCGAATTTTTTAAACTCATCAAACGTTATGGGGGTTCCCTTGGGGGGTGGTAAGGTAGCAAGTAGTTAAGTTCTTAATGATTTTGATTTAATCCCTTCTGAAAGATGGATCCCCACGGGGTGGGCAAAAAAGCGGTAATTTGAGCTTTTTTGCTTATTGGTCTCTTCATCAATGGACCAAGTGCCTGTGGACACCCTTGCAACTCGTGGAAAACGATCATCTTTTATTTTGATTAAAATTCATGCGACACAGTAGAACGCCTTCAGCGCCAAATTTAACGTAAAACGGCAGACTGGGTTTGCCTTCACAAAGGAGGCGCGGCTTTTGTTTGGGAAAACCATTGATGATAAATAAACAAATATTCAAACAAAGGGAACAACATTTATCCATTCCCAAAACTTTGAAATAGCGTTAAGCATAATTCCATGGTGGCACAGATTGCCGCAGGCGCTGTGCCGACGCAATAAGGCCCACAGGGGTTTCAAAAATAACTACAATGAAACTTTGCAATTACAAAAAATACAAAAAGCTAGGGCTTGTAGAATAATAAGAAAGCAAAAAGAACTGTGGCGGAGCTTTGTCCCTACAATAAATAGCAATACAAAAAAAATCGAGATTTGGCCACTATCAATAAAATTTTAAAAAAAAAAAACTTTTAAAATTTCAAAAATCATTGAAAAGGGCACTAATTTCGATTCACTAGAGACTTGCTAAAAGCACCGCCTCATTTCCCCATACAAGGTCAGCTAATTACCATCCCCCCTTCCTGGGCCGCCAAAGGGGAGGCGAGCTCAACCAATCACTTTTCCCAGGAATGCTTTTATTACAATAAAGATCTGACAATGGATGAGCTTGTCCCAGCCCTAGAACCTGTAGGGAAAATCCCCAGGCCCCGATGAGATTCGATAAGAGATAACATCTTAATCAGTGACATGATTAATTGCTAGAAATGTACAAATGAAATTTTTAAAAGCCACCTTTTCCAAATTTCATGGCATTCGCCCACATCATTCCCATATTGAAAGGGGGGGGTAATCCCAGACTTCCATCTCCTACCGCCAATTGGGGTTGACAATTTCTTATGCAATCATGGAACGAATTGTTAACATAAGCTTGCATTTTTTTAAATTTCCCGTAATTTCTAATTATGAGCAGTGGGGCTTCCCCAAGGGCCAAACTCTCGACAATAATAAACTGGACAGTATATTGAAAGCCATTTCCAAAAATTTTTTTTTTTATTTCAGTATTTTTAGATATAGAAAAAGCCTACGACCCTGACATGGCGAATGGGTACTCAGAAAACTTTATGCTTTTTTGGGTTAGTGGGAAACTTTCCTGTTTTATTCAAAATTTCATTTCTGACAGAACTTTTGCTGTCGAATTATTTTCCGACAATGTCACTTTTTCGGACATTTTTGTCCAGGCAAACGGGGTCCCACAAGGAAGTGTCTTGTCACCAACATTATTTCTATGTATGATTAATGACATCCTAACAGCTCCTCCTCGGAATCTTAAATACTCACTGTACGCTGATCATTGTGCATTATGGCACTCCAGCAATAATGTAGAATTCTC
Source organism: Penaeus monodon (assembly GCF_015228065.2). Lineage (NCBI taxonomy): Eukaryota > Metazoa > Arthropoda > Malacostraca > Decapoda > Penaeidae > Penaeus > Penaeus monodon. The sequence goes on along the minus strand of NW_023649592.1, from coordinate 15,373 downwards.
AGCAAATCGCATCCAATTGGCACTGGATATGATTCATAACTGGGGCCTCCAGTGGGGTTTTAAGTTTTCCATTAGAAAGAGTTTTGGGGTAATTTTTTTCACGTAGGAGGAAGCTGAACATCAGGCTAACTCTAGACAACCACCCAATACCCATTCAAAATTCTGCAAAGTTTCTTGGGCTGCTTTTTGATAGTAGACTCATTTGGAAAGACCACATTGGTCAGTTAAAAAATAAATGTCAAAAAACACTTAATTTATCAAAGTGCATTTCTGGTAACAAATGGGGAGCTGATAGACAGTCTTTGCAAATAGTATATAAAGCCCTGATTAGGTCTAAAGTAGATTATGGGTCAATCGTGTATGGTTCGGCATC
>NW_023649592.1:5000-7500 GCF_015228065.2 Penaeus monodon | reverse complement strand
GCATCCTTAAGGTGATTCAACCCCCTAGCCAGACTGCTCAGGCCCAGCCTGAACAAACACAGCCCCAGGCACCGAAGCCTCAGCCTGCACAGGCCCATGCAGCGGAGCCTCTACCTGCACAAGCTCAGCCCACCGAGCCCCTGCCCCAGTCACTGGAACCTCAGCTTGCTGAGACCCAGACACCGGAGCCCCAGTCAGTTCCCCCTCCTAAAGCAACCTCGGCACCTCCCTCCACGGCCTCCTCCTCTCGTCAATCAGTAAGGCCAAAGAACATAAAAATCCCCACTGTTATGGAGCTCAGGGATATCCCCAGCAATATCCCTCTGAGCACCCCTGATGCCCCACCTCCTACACCAGACCTTGCAGAACCCACTGGAACCTTCACTGATGACGAGGGGCTGGAGCGCCTCATGGACGGGACTGCAACAGATCCCAAACACTATGGCATCCGGCTCTTTTCCGAAAATCCCTCTAAATACCAGTCCTCTGATCGTTTTGAAATTGGCTCTGAAATAAAAAATAGGAGAATAAAGTGGTTAGTAACGAAAAGAGAGCATACCATCTTGGTCACAAACACCTCAAGGAAGGCAACATGTGTGTCACAAACGACATGATTGAACACTGCCCTAACATAAACAAATTAAATAACGGATTCTTCCTTGAATAACAACACAAATACACATGACACACCATACACTACACTCACGCCTCACCATCATACAACACAACGTCCACCACTGGACAACACGAAAAACTGAACTGTGCAACACATACAGAAGACACGACCCACACATCATACTCATAAACAGCCATGGGCTCAATAACACCACCCACTCAAAATCTACATGTACACCATCTACTCCTCCAACAAATCACAAGAAAGAAGCGATGGCGTAGCAATTGCGATCAGAAACGACATCTCACACAAAATCATCAATAATTTTCAGTCAGACCTACTGGCAGTCAAAATAAATACACCACATGGACCTATTATACTAGCAACACTATACATTCTACCAAGAAGACCTTTCATACCAGAACCTGACATCTTGCAGCTCCTGAGGCATAACAAACCAATATACATCATGGGAGACTTTAACGCAAACCACGCACTCTTTGGTTACAACGACACAAACACCGTTGGCAGAGGCCTCGCCTCACTCATACAACAAGGCAGACTCACACACCTCGGTCCACACACACCAGCATATATAACACATAACACAGCAACAACACCTGACATAGTCTTGGCAAAACACAGAGCACACCTACACCACCATATCACAACAGGCGACGTCACATCCAGCGACCACCTCCCGGTCATTTTAACACTGTCAACAAACCCTATCATGATCCCAACACAACCCCGAGAATCCTTCAAACATGCAAACTGGGAGGGCTTCAGACAAACACTTGAAGACACACATGTAACTGATCTCGAGGGGCAGCCCACACACACAATAAATACCCACCTTGAACAGTGGTACACAGACATACAGACGGCCCGACAGGCCAACATCCCCAAAACAACACACAAGACTATCCCTCACTACAGAGAAACACATCGCCTGAAATTGCTTAAAATACAATACAGACACTAACATGAACTAGCACTAACACGGGGCTGGGACACATAACTACGCACACGATACAGAGAAATCCAAACACAAATTTCACACGAAATTAAAGTAATGAACAAATACCACTGGGAAACACTCGCACAAAGACTATGCCAAAACACTAAAGACCCCCAAGAAATTTTGGAGTTCCTTAAAAAAACTCATGGGGTCGAACAAAGAGACAATCACATACATATACAACACACACAGACAGAAGGTTGAATCGGTGGAGGAGATGGAGCCTCTCCACAGGGAATTCTGGCAACAGAATTTCCAAATCTCCCCCACCGAGAACGCCCGATTCCACCACATTACAGAGACCAAGGTTACAAAACTACATGCAACAACATAGGAACATAATTCTCCCAGAAAACATCATCACACTAAACACTCTCACAGAGGACAGTCCCCTCTCCACACCAATCACTCCAGAAGAAATAACAAACACAATCAAACGCACCAAAAACGCAACACCAGGAGCAAGCAACATAAACAAAACAATCATTGAACATCTTCCACCCAGAATGATCAGCAGACTACGCCATATCTTCAATGCAGCACTGGCAACAGGATATTTCCCTGATAAGTTCAAATATGCCACACTCACCTTAATACCCAGACCAGGGAAATCTGCACACGAGGTGGGGCATTACCGCCCCATCTCACTCTTAGAAGTCCCAGGAAAACTGCTAGAGAGGGTAATAGCATCTGTGCTATCATCCCACACCTTGAAAACAACCAAACACACAACACACAGGGGGACCGAGAGCGCCATCGCCCTCGCTTACGAGGAGATCGCTCTTGGTCTCGCTAACAAGCACCAGACGAACGCAATACTACGAGACGTCAGCAAGGCCTTTGATAAGGTATGGCATGACGGT
>NW_023649591.1:0-6334 GCF_015228065.2 Penaeus monodon | reverse complement strand
AACATAATACTAAAAATGATAAAAATTTTTCCCATTCTAATTATCATTTTATAAAAGGAAAGAAACCCAAAAAAGGGAAACAAAAAAGCAAAGTAAAATTAAATTAGAGTTTTAAGGAATAAACATTGAAAATTGGTGTTTAAACTTTTTTTCCGTCGCCCGGATCGTTGGGTGAAAATCTCGAATTTCTCCCCCCCCCCCTTTTTTTCCAAAAAAACAGGGTTTTTTTAAAAAGATTCAAAGGGTTTTAAACGAAAAAAAAATGGGATTAAAAAATAACTGTTTCTAAAAAAGTCTGTGGTATTAAAAAGAGAAAAAATTGTTTGCAAAATTAGCGTGTTTCTGGAAAAAGCGATGGGGGTTTTTTTAAAAATTAAAGGAAAAATGTTCCAAGAAAAATGTGGGAATAAAGATTTTTTTTTCCAAATTTTTTTTTTTTTTTTTTTTAATAAGTGGTTTCCAGCGAAGGCTTTTCCCAAAAATAAAAGAGCTCTTTCTGGAAAATAGGAACGCTTTTCCAAAATAAAAACGGGGGTTTTTAAAAGATAGGATGGAGTTTTTAGAAATTTTACGGTTTTTTAAATTAATTAAAAAAGAAAAAAAAAAATGGAAACGAAAACCGAAAAAGACCTTTTTTTTTTCTTGATCAACTTGAAAGAGGGAGAGAGAGAGAGAGAGAGGAACACACACACACACAAACCACCCACCCACACACCCACACACACAAAACCACACAACACCACCACCACACAACAAAACAAGCCCACACACTCAAAACAAACAAAAAACAACTTACAACCCACCACCCACCCACACCACCACACCACACACACCACCACCACACCCACAAACCCCAAAATTTAAATAATATTTAATATTTTAATATATATTTAATATATATATAGATATAAAATATTTTTTAAATTCTATTTCTCTTTTTTTAAGGGTGGGTTCAGTTTGAGCCCCCTTGGGTACAGCATTATATTAATTGTAGTTTTCATGTGTGATGCTTTTGGAGTGAGGAGGTTGGGTCCCCAGTTTTTTTCCCGGAGGTGCCGGGTTACCTTTTTGGGTAATAATAACATATATATAACCCAAATTATATATATAAAAAATTTATATATATATTTTTTATAATATATAATTTTATTATTTATAAATATATATATAAAATATATATATATATAATTCTTTTTTTTTTTTTTTTTTTTTTCTTTTCTTTTTTTTTCCAAGTGCCCTGTCCCCCGGGACTTGGCGCAGGTTTCCATAAATTTTCTTGGCATTAAGCGGTGGTTTGTCGTTCCCTTCCCGCTCGGTGTTTTTATCGGCACCTTCTCTTTTTCCCCCGGACTGATTTTGGACGGTTTGCCCATCCACGCAAGGCGGCAATCGAGGTGATTTTCCTTGCCCAAGGGAACAAGCGCCGGCCGATGCTCGAACACTCGAACTCAGATTGCCGTCGTGCTAGCTTGGTCCGATGCTCAACCCCCTATATAATATTATATTATTTATATATCTATATATATATATATATTTTCATATTTTGGGGGTGTGTATTGTGAAAATTTGCATATATATTTATATTTTTATAATTTTATATATATATTTTATATATTATATTTTAAATTCAATTATATATATATATTATCATGCATACTACATCTGCAACAACACACAACCACACCACACACACCACACCCAACACACAACACAACACCCCAAACCCAACACAACATACACACACACCACACACACAACCACAACCCCCCCACAACCAACACCACACACCACACCAAAAATTTATATAATTATAATTTATATTATATATATATATATATAATAAAATGCTGAAATAAAATTGTATATATTTATTATATGTGTAATATTATTATTTATAAATATATGTATATTATATTTTTAAATTTATATATATATTATTATATATATAATATTGTTGTGTGTGTGTTTTGTGTGTGGTGTGTGTGTTTGGGTTGTGTGTGTTGTTTGCGTGGCAGTGTGAACACACACCAAACTCAATTTCAGGAGCCAGCAGTATGCCAGTAGCTTGTAGGTTTGGATCTCCATGCATAGCACGCGTACACCCACACCACAACACACCCACCACACCACACACAACACACACACACACACCAACACCACCCCACATATTAATTATATATATAATATAAGATTTTATTTTATAATATTAAATATATATTTTATTATAATTATTTTATAATTATAATATATATATTTTATATATATATATTATTAATAAATGTATCTTAAAAAATTATTATATTATATTATTATTATTAAAATATTTTTATATATAATAAAAATTATTATATTAAAATTACCACACTCAGATTGCCGTCGTGCTAGTCTTGAGTCGATGCTCTAACCCCCTATATTTATATAATAATATTTTTAAAAATTAATATATATATATATATTATATATATATATATTATATTATATTTATAAAATTATATTATTTATTTATTTTTTTTTAATTTCTATATTTTTTTATATATTGTGTGTGTGTGTTATTGGTTTTTTTGCATATTTTTAATAAATTTTATTTTATATAATATAACCTTTTTTATTTTTTTTTTTATAATAAAATTTAAAATTTTTTAATATTTTTTTTTATTATTTTTTATTATATTTTTTACTTCTATTTTAATTTTTAAATATTTATTTTCATATTATATATATATTATATATTATATATAATATATATATTATATTATACTATCGCATTTTTAAATATCCCAGCCACGCACCACACTATTTACACGCATACCACACACACACACACACACATACCACACACAAACAACACACACACCCACACACACACCCACACACACACACACACATGTGTGTGTGTGTATTAATATAATATAATAAAATTATATATATATTATATATAATATATAAAATATATATATATTTAAAAAATCGCCCAAAAAAAATTGATTTTTTCTCTCCTCTCGTTTTCCCCTCCCTCTCTTTTTCTTTCGTTTCCTACTCCCTCCCTCCCCTTATGCATCCGGTTTTCCCTCTCAATTTGAACAGAAGGACTTGACACTTTCCCCCACCCGGAATTTTGGAATAAAAGGGGGAACACCCTGCGATTTTACAGGTGTTTAATCCCTTTTCTCAAGCTGGTTGCGTGATTGGGAATTCATTGATGGGGGGGAAAGGGTAAGGGGGGCTGTCTGCTATTGGATTTGCGCTATGGCTATCGATTTTATGCTCTTAGGATAACCCTGTATGGTTTACATTTATCTTAAAACTCACACACGTACAAACAACACACAACAACCACAAACACACACACACAACACACACACACACCACGCGCGCGCGCGCGCGTATTTATATATAAAAATATATAAAAATTAAATCGTTTGTAACATGCATCAGTTATGAGTACCGAGGGCCTCCCCCTTTGATATGATACATAAGTTAGTCCTGGAACATCTCCCCCACAACAGCTCTATGCCAATTTCGTTGTGCGTTCTTTGGCGGCGCTGGAGTATCCTTTTCAGAAACCCAAGGCAAGGCGGAACTCAAGCTTTTTCCCAAGCAGCAGGCCCCCCCTCCCTCCCTCTCCACTTCGTTTGCAATCCAAGCAAAAACCCCATGCAGGGCCAGAATTTAAAGTAAAAGCAAGGCCTTAAAAACTCCAGAAAGTTTTCTCCTGTTTCCTGCCTTTGCTCAGCGCTCTAGAAATGAATCCTGGGCGAACGTTTTAGCAGTCTGCGACTTCATGGCCTTGTGCCAACACTCATTTTTTTGCTATTCAAAAAGAAAGAAAAAAAAAGCGTTTCCTGCATCTAAGCCCCCGCTGATTCACCCCCATACACCTACACACCACCCCACCCTACATAAATACATAAAATATATTTTTATTTATATTAAATATATTATAATTTTAAAATAAAAAAATTTCACATACATATATATGTATACTCATAAAAAACCAAAAAAAAAAAAAAAAAAAAAAGAAAAAAAAAAAAAGAAAAAAAAAAAAAAAAAAAAAAAAAAAAAAAAAATAAAAATTTTAATATATATTTTAAAAAATATATAAAATACACATATCAATCATATGTATGATTACGTAATGACACTATACATATAAAAATACATTCATTTTTATTTTTTTTATAATTATATATATATTTATATATATATATATATATATATATAATTTTTATTATATATTTATATTTATATAAATTTTAGTATAGTATATATTGTATAAATCTTCACATATTAAAGTTGTAGTATTATACAGATGATATATATATGCATTATATAATACATATAATTATTTTAAAAATATTAAATATATATATTATATTATATATATATTTAATTATGTATTATATACAACTGTAATATATTTCTAGGGGGGCCCCGGTGGCCAAAAGCACGAATCAGACTGGCAATCTGAGTTCGGGTTTTTGAGTCCCCGGCCCGGGGCTTGTTTCCCTTTGGGGAAGGAAATTACCTCGATTGCCCACCTACCACTGGTGGGCCCGCCAGCCAAAGCAGTGCTGGTCCAACCCGGATAAATAAAGAATGATTTCCTTAAGGTAAAAACCCCGGGACCCCGTGGAAAGGAACGGGGTACTCAGCCCAAGAAAAATCACAACATGAAAAAACAATTAAATATCATGCTGTGCCGGGGGCTCAAACATGAACCAATCTTAATAAAAAAAAAAAAAAAAAAAATGAATATATATGCATATATATATAATTACATATATAATAATATATATAATTTATATAATTAATTTAATTTTATTTCATAAAATTTAAAATAATTATATTATATATTTATATTATGTTCGTATAATTTTATTAAAATTTTAATTTAAAATATATATATTATATTTAATATGCATATATTAAAATTATATACAAAAAATCACAATAAAAAATAAAAAAGCACGCACTTAATTTTCCGTATCCCCTAAACAAAAAATGAAAAAAAAAACCTGGGGGGCTCTTCCCTGAAAATCTCATAGAAAGTCCTCATGCACATTTTTTGGGCCTTCTAGAATTTGAGAGGGGAGGGAGCCCGAAGCTGACTGACTGACGCGACTGCGACTGATGACGACTGGCTGCTGACTGACAGACGACGACAACAGACAGACAGTTGACTACTGACTGAGGACGACTGCGACTGTTTGACTGACTGACAAAAGACTGACAACAAGAGAAGGAGGGAGAGGAGAGAGAGAGAGAGGGGAAGAGAGGAAAAGAGAAGAGAGAGAGAGAGAGAGAGAGAGAAGAGAGAAGAGAGAAAAGAGAGAGAGAGAGGAAGAGAGAAGGCGGGCACACCCACAAGACCCCACCACAACCGCGCGGGCGCGCACACCCACACGAGAAAATATAAGTAAAAAACCCCCACAAAAATACCCTTTCTTTTTCTTTTTTGGGGACAGGGGGAGTATGACAAACTTCTCCGGGCCTTTGTTAAATATTGTGATTTTTTTTTTTTTAATTTTTCATTTGTGGCTGAAAAAAATTATTTTTTAATTTTGGTAAAAAGTGGAAAAGGTGATACTAAGAAATTAAAAATGGGATAATGATAAAAAAATACAAACGATGATGTTAATAAAAATAATGTGTGTGTGTTTTGCGGTTTGGTTTTTTGTTGTGTGTTGGTGGTTTGTTGCGGGTGTATCCCCGCGTGTGCGTACGTGCCTGGTCTGGTTTTGTTTAAGTTTCTATATGTTTGGTGTGTGGAGAGGAAAGATTTCCCCTAACGAATGTCACCCCCCAAAAAAACCCAAACCCCACAAAACCCAACCACCACAAAAAAACAAACAAACAAAAAACCCCCCCCCCCAAAATAAACCCCCAAATGCGAGTCGTCGCTGATTTAACCTTCTAAGCATCCATGAAAAAACAAATCCCCGTTACTTTTAGTCACCCGTCAGGATCTTTTGCTGACTTTACCTTGAGATGACTACCCACTTCTTTTTTCGTTTATCTCCCCCCTCGGACATCCTTTCGTATAGTGATGACAGAAAAAGAAGAAGAAAAAGAAGGGAAAGAAAGGAAGAAGAAGATGATAAAAGAAGGGGAAAAGAAGAAAAAAAGGAAAAAGAAGGGGGAAAAGAAGAAGAAAAAGAAAAAAAAATGGATGGAGGATGGGGGGTGGGGTGGACCAAAAACACACACCCCACCCCACCCACACAACACACACCACACCACACACACCACCACACAAAAAAAAAAAAAAAAAAAAAAAAAAAAACACAAAAAAAAAAATTTTTTTTTTTTAAATATTATATATATATAATATTAT
>NW_023649590.1:0-6334 GCF_015228065.2 Penaeus monodon | reverse complement strand
CCCTTTTTAAGTTTTGGGGGCCCCTTTGAAAAGGGCCCCTTTAACTTTTTAAGGGCCCTTGAAAAAATTGGGTCCCTACACCAAACCAGTGGGGAAAGGGGGTTTTCCAAAAATTAAAAAAACCCCAAAAAAGTTTTTACCCTTTTTGGTTGGGGGAAAAAATTGGAAAAAATTGGGGGTTTTGGGTTTTTCCTAAATAGGGGGAAGGATGAAAGGGGGAAAAAAATTTTGAACCCTGGTTTTGCCCAATGTACAATGATTTATTGCAGTCTGCATGTGTCCCTTGTACCCCGTAAGCTTCCTCCAGCAGTACAGTGAAAGTCTCCACTAAAGATTACATAGACAGAATTTGGAACAACTTTCCGAGTCTTTATACAATGGAAAACAGGGAACACTTGCACCCCCTTGTAAACCCCCTTCCAGCTATTTCCGGTTAGAGAACTGCTACCCCCCAATTCAATTTTGTGAAAGGGAAGTTTGTATAAAGTAGGAAATTTCTTCCAAATGTATCAGCTTCTGAGTATGCCATTTCAAATTGCTTTGTAAGCCTTTTCAAGGTAAAGAAGAGGCTACATTGACCGCTGTTGAAGGAATTCTGTATTGCAGTTTCTTTTCTCCAAGGCATCTGGGGTCGATCTCAATTTTTCTAAACCCATTTTGATAGGGGTCCACTTTTCTCTTTCTAGCAGCCATGTCAACCGAAGTTTTTTCCCATCATTTTGCAGTTTGCACTGGGGAAAAATTTGGGCTGTAATTTCCCGGTGGGGAAACATTTCCCGGTTTAGGACAGGAATGTTATAGTCTTTTTCCCTTGGATGCACTGTACCCCCCTATGATCCTATTGAAAGGTCCAACAGGAACTTTGGGGCTCTCCGGGAAAAGAATATATTTGGTTGGAATATTTTTCATTCCTCGGGGTTCCCGGTCTTTCGGAGAGTGCAAAGAAGTCCATCCCTTGGAAAAAAGAAGTTTTATGAAAGTTCTGCTGCGCCTACTGAGAATGAAGTTGTGTCTTTTCCGTTCACCCCAAGGGGAGTCGGGCAGTGTAAATGCTTCAGAGGGGATCTTGCCTGGTTTTTGCTACCATTTTCAACATCTTTTTTGTTCGATGTTTTGCCACTATCTCGAGCGGGTGTGACAGGAGTGCTCTTTCGAGCGATCTTAGACCTTTTTCCCAACCCCATGCAAAGGGGTCCAGATTTTAATCAAAGAGAATACTGTCTTCACAACGTCTGTCTACCCTTTAGCCCCGCCTGCCTTTTTTTGGGTCTTTTTAATGATAAAGGTTTAAAATGCGGGGGCGTCTTTTAACTACCTTAATACATTTTTCTTTTGACAGTTTTTGGGGCATTCATAGACCCCATATTCTGGAGGTCGTGGTACTCCCCGTATGTTCGGAATGGATATTCTGCTGAAAGGGTGAATTTGTGATGAAAAGTGTTAACAGCTTTTTTGAAACTTGGAAATCTTTCACAACCCTTGCAATACTGCATTGACTAAAAGATTCCAGTCCGCTATTAAGTCGCCATCTCTGCACTCCTTGATGGAATACCATACACCCCCCCAAAAATAGGGGAAGTGGAAATTTTTTCCCCTTTGCCGGGTTTTGGGACCCGGGGGAAACCTTTCGTTTCCCCTTCTTCCCCTTGGGAATGGAAAGGTTCAGATGAAACATGTGATTTCCAGAAAAAAGGGCCCGGGATTTTTTAGGTCGTCAGGAGGGCTAGATCTTGTAATTTTTTAGAAGTATACAAATTAAATTCATTTCCTTAAAACCCCCACCCCCCACCCCCCCCCCCATAGAGTCCAAGGGGGAAGCTTAGGGTTTGGGGTAAAAATTCCCAACAGCCCCAAAGGGGAGGGAGTATGATGGCAGTGCGGGGGTATGCGTACAGCTGAACAAAACCTCACCCAGCCTATTTTACCAGGGTTTTCAAACCACCCACTAACCAGATTAAGGGAACAAAAGGTGTGTGCTGCGCAGGGTCAGCGTGCAGCATTTTCAACTTCCCGGCCCTTTTCCAGTAATTGAACACCCGAAATGAGGGAAAAAAAGGTGGTTTTCTAGTGCAGGGCGGGGGGCAGCATGCTCAAACCTTAAAGGTTTCCCGTCTCCGAGTAATATGTCACACCCGGCAAACACCTGGGAAAATTCTCCCCCGGGCCCCGATGGAATGAAAACCCGGGTGGTGCCCATCCCCCCAATATCTTTCTGCACCAGGAAGCCATTTGTCTATCCCAAGGTTACCCCCCCAGTATGGGTCTTTAGCCAGCTCACCAATCATTGGGTCCTAACCCCCCCACTGGGAAAGCACCCCTTTTAAAGGGGGGTTAAAAGGGCATTATCTCCCTTATACAAAGCTTTCGGGGCCGGGAAAGTGGGAAAAAAATTTCTTTCCTGGAAGATCAGCGGAAAGGGGGCCCCAAAAGGGAGGTTTAATCCCCCTTTTTTGCCTTTGATAAAGCATATAAAGGTCTTCAAAAGTGCTCTCATTAGTCTGTAAGGGGATGACTTTACCTGTTTTGCTCGGAGGAACATACAGAATGTGCAAGGAAAAATGAAAAACTGCAATAAATCGGGTTGTGCGTGGGAAAACATATCATGGGTTCAAATTTTTCTCCAAGAAAGCCAGGGATATGCATTTCCACAAACGGGAAAGTTCCATCCTTTCCCCCTTTTAGGGGCAAACCCCCTGCATTTTTTTCCAAAAAGTGGTATTGGGGCAATTTTTGTCAGGCTTAATGGGGCCTCACATCAAAAAGTTAAAGGTGGAGATACAATAACCCTTAAAAATTTTTTTGGGGGGCTTTCACATCATCTTGGTGGTAACGCCAAAAAATCTGTGGCTTAACGGGGCCTTTTCAAGTAAACTTGATTGGATTTGGGTTTATTCTCGTTCTTGGATGTTAATTTCGTTCTAATAAAGCTTAAATCTGTACAGTTTTCCGGTCTTCACCTAAGGTTAAACCTTAAAAGGGTTCGTGTTACCGAGGTCCCCCGATAGGGGGGTTTAGGGGGCCCTTCGGCCCTCCAAAATCGTTTAAACCCCCATAAGACTTTAGTTGGTACCGTGTAAGGGTTTTGGGGTTTTGGGGTAGAAAAAAAAAAACTACCGGTAGAAAGAAGCAATGAAAAATATCATGATATATTTTTAGTTGCGATGGACAAATAGAAAGAACAACGTAAAAAAAAAAAGGGGAATACTGGGCAGGTCAAGCAAAAGCAAGAATGGGGGCTCCAATTAGAGAGCAATAAAATTTAGTCCCACTCCAACTGTGGAAGAAAAAACAGAAGGAAAGGGCTTTTTACCACCTTTTTAAGTTTTCACCGGCGGGGTACCCAAGAAGATTTCCCCGGGAAGGGGGTAGTGCACACCAAAGGTCGGCTGACACTCTTTATTTTGTAATCGCGGGGTTTAAACCCCACACAGGACTTGATTTTTGTTGGGGTTTCACCCGAGATAAAAAAAATTTAGAAAAAAAAAAATTAAATTTAAAAAAAGAAAAAAAAGAAAAAAGAAACCTCAGTAAATAAAAGAAAACAGCTAATTACTAAAAATAATTACAGTAAAACAAATTACATAAAAAAAATGGTACCACCAAACTTACTTTTAAAAAAATAAAAAAAAGCAAAAGTAAATCAAAAATCTCGGGTGAAGGGGTTTTACGTAAAAAAATTAAAAAGTAAAAAAGACAAATAAATTTGGGAGGTAAACCGCTGCTAAAAAAAATGGTTTGTAAAAGTGGATGCAAGCAAAACAAGGGAACGCCCAAAAAAAAAAATGAAACATAGAGTTGGGGAAATAAAAAAAATTTTAAAATAAAAGAAAAATAAAAAAAGTTCGGGTTGAAGTTATCAGTAATATTTTAAAATTAAAAAGGACAAAAAAAAAGAAAACGAAAATAAAGGGGTTTGTAAAAGGGGGGCCCACGTAAGAAAACAACCTTATAATAATAAAAAAAGAAAAAAGTAAAAAAAAACAATAGTAAAAAATACCCACCAAAAAAAATAAATAAGTGCATACCCCAAAAAACCCAAAATAAAAGCAGTTCTGAGAGTAATTGTGGCCCGTTTGTGTGGTTTCAACGGCAGGGGGGGTCCTGTAATAACAAAAGGGGCGGTAACCAGGATTGGAAGGTTTGGGAAAATTCGAAAGTAGTACAAGGAAAGCCTAGGTAGTCAGATTGGGGGGTGGGATCGGAAGACGGGTGAGGATGGTGAGAGACGGGGGGGGGGATGCGTGAGAGACGGGGGAGGGGGGTTGCGTGAGAGACGGGGAGGATGCGTAGAACGGGGAAGGATCTGAAGGGGGTGAGGATGCGGAAAAACGGGGAGGATGCGGAGAGACGGGGAGGATCGTAGAGAGGGGAAAGGGGATGGCAGGTTGCGGTTGTGGCAGGAAAGAGGTTTCCAACCTCACAACCCTTTGGGTCCCTGTAGTGGATGGAAACCACCTTTTTACACCGGGACTCAGAACCTTTTATACACAAAATAATGGATTTGGATCTTACATCCCCGATTGGGGTTTAACCCCCCTTAAAAGCGGGCCCTTTGGGAGGAAAGAGGAAATTGAGATCTTAATTTTTAAAACTCCTACCCTTCTGCTGCTGGAACTCCCCAGCCCCCCTTGGACTAACAAAATGAACTGGATTTGTCGGAATTGGGGAAAAAGAGAGAAATCAGAAAGTCGGAAAGGTTTTTTAAAACACTTCAAGTACCAAAGGGTTAAACAAAAAAACAATTTTCGAAATTGAAAATGGTGGGGCTTTGCAAAAAAAAGACTGCATTGGAGTCTTTCTCCAGGCCTCCTTTTCACTGGGGGAATTACATCTTCCCGGGAGCAGTCAAGATGATAGAGATCTTACAAACAATTTTATTGATTATTTGACTCTTTAGGCTTGCAAGCAATCAAAACTTAAAAATCATCACATCCCGTTGGGGGGAGGTTCAAAAGGGCCCCGGATGTCGCAGTAAAAAATAAACCCTTTTTGGGTGCCGCCATGTTGTATGTGAGAATGATGAGCTGATCGGGGGGCCAAAGGGAGCTGCCGCTCAGCCCGTGATGCTTTTTTTCCTCTTTACACCCCTTAAATCAACATCGAATTGTAATAAGGAGGGGAAAAAAGGAGGCATCCCTAAAAAAACTGCGGATTTGACTGGGCCTTTTGGAGTTTTGGGTACACATCCATACCAAAACCCAAAAATAGAATTTTTTAAAAGATGGCTAAAAAATGAAAACTTTTTGAAGATGCCCCAAGAGCCATTAACGGTCGCCAGTATGGAAAATGGCAACATTCTTAGCCCAAAAGACTATGTACTTGTCTCCTCTAAACTAAAAAAAGTAGGGGAGGATTGTGAAAGAGGTCTTTTAGTTTCCCAAGGGGGACAATATTTTTTAATAAAATTTTAATTAGGAAATGTTTATTTAAAAATTTGAGCAAATAAAATATGCTTTGATTTTAATCTAAAATTTATTGTTTTTAATTTTAAACATTTTTGATAGATTTTTAAAGTTTTTAAATATTTTAAAATTTATTTTAACAAAAATTCGCCCCTAAAAGCTTGGAAGCTTGGGGCCCCCTTTTGTAAGGCCTGGATTGGGGTAAAGGACCTAGAGGTTCAGAGAAACCTTTTTAAAATATACGACTTTTCTATATATACCACCCGAGCTCCAACAAAGGGAAATTTGGGGGGCAGGTTTTGGTTCGACTGGATTGAAGTTCAGGACTTCCCGCTACGTCGATCTTCCTTGCCAAACGTTTTGCCCTTGATAAGCTTTTTAATTTAAAAAGCGACCCCAAATTAATTAAAACCTCAAAAAAAATTTCTGCAAAAAACATTTTAATCAAGGTGCCAAAAAAATCATTCAAGTAATAGGGGGCAGGCCACCTGGGGATCTTGGCAAGAGGGGTGACAAAATTAGCTGGGTCAAACTGGTGATTTTAATTACTGTCCATTTAGATATCAATGTTTTGGGTTCCTTATAAAAAACAAAAATCCTTTTCCCTTGGAAAGTGAGTGGGCCAACCTATATTCCCCCAAAAGTAAAAACAAATATGGGTCAAACCCTAGGAAAAAAAAAAAGGGAGGTGGGGGTTTGGGCACCTTAAAAGGTTTTTTTCACAAGTCTGAAACATTTTCCCCTATAAGAAAACCCTTCCCCCCAGGGGGCTTTTAGCCCACCCACCTTACAATAAAATTTGTGACAGTTGCCAGCAAAAACAAAAAACTTTACCCCCTAAAAAAAAAAGAATTTTCATTTCAAGCTGTTACATTTTTTCGTCATTTTTTAAGTAATCATTTTGCTAAAGGGAGACAAAAAAACCCTTTAAA
>NW_023649589.1:0-6334 GCF_015228065.2 Penaeus monodon | reverse complement strand
ATTTTTATTTTCCATAGAAAATCGTCATGTTCATGTTCTCCATCTTCAATTTATTATCATTACTTATTTTATTGTTTAAATGAAATTTATTATAATCAAGTTTTACCAGTCTTAACTTGGACTTGATATTCTTTTAATGTCTTAAATAACTTTTAGAAGCTGAGGAAATACATAACAGAATCTCAGAATATATAAAATAAATCTTACGTTTATTTAGTAAAACGGGAATAGCCATATAACAGGAAGAATAACAATAGAAGTAACTTGAAGTTAGAGAATCATAAAATCACAATAAAACAAACTTTTAAAAATAAGGTCACTAATACTCTAAAGTTAAAATGCACGGAGGATAACTAAACTAAAAAACTGCAAAAGGAGCACATCGCCTCATTAGAAAATAAAAAAGGAAACAAAGACTCCGTCTCCCCACCTTACAGCTCGTATCCTAACGACCATAAAAAAAAATTAAAGAAGAACCACTCTATCCAAATGCCAGGTCAAACGGACGGCTGAGAGATGCTCTCGCCCTTTGACCTGGCCGTCCGGGACATATATAAACCCTCGTCAAGGTAAGCATACAAAAATGAATCTTGGGTTTCAAACAAGGTTAAGGCTGTATTCTTGTCAATAGAGAGCGGTTTCTTCTTCTGTTATACTCCGTGGCTTTATTTATTTAATCAATGCTTGGTTGTAAAAGGATTAAAAAAGAGAACTGAGACATTTTAAAATATATTATAAATATATATTATATGAAATACGAGTTACTCGTTTCAGAAGAGCAGACTGTACTTTATATGCTGAAGGCAGATAGAAAACTAGAATAAAATTTTTAAAACGCAATATAGAAATAATGAATTACATAAAAAGGGCACCCACAATGAGCAGCTTCCTCTTTTATCCAGTTCCCGGTTCTCCAAATTTATCTTTAAGGCGCTAAATTTAGTCAGGGGTCACTACACTGTCACTAATATTATCATTGGTTGTTGTTGTTGTTGTTGTATTATTATTATTATTATTTTTATTATTTTTATCATTATTTTTATTATCATTATTATTATTTATTATTATTATTATTATTATTAAATTTTTATTTTATTATTATTATTATTACTATATTTACATTATCATTATTATTTTTATTGTTATTACTATTATCATTATTATTAATATTATATTATTATTATTATTATCATAATCATCATAGTTATTGCTATTATTAATTCAATTTTATTACTACTGCTGTCATCATTATTATTATCAATATCATTATCATTATTTTTATTATTATCATTAGTAGTAGTAGTAGTAGTAGAAGTAGTAACATTATTATTATTATTATTATGATATCTCTCATATAAATGTTATTTTTGTTATTATAATTATTACTCTTATTATTTTCATTATCATTTTTAATATCATTATCATTTCAATTATTAGCATTATCATCATCACTATTTTTAGCATTATTAGCATTATCATTAATTCATTTTTTTTTATTATGATTGTTATTATTGATTTTATTTTTACTGCTATTGTTATCATCATTATCATCATTATCTCATCAAAATTATTTATTATTATAATTTTGATTATCGTTATCCCTCATAATAATTTTTATTATTGTTATTATTATCAGTATCATTATCATCACTGTCAATGTCATCATTATTTTCATTTTCATAATAATTTTTATCAAATCATTATCATTGCTGTTATTTAAAGTTTCTATTGTTATTTTCATTCACTTATCGTTATTAATATCATTAACGTCATTATCATTATTTGCAACGGTTATTATATTTGTTATCATTATAACAACTATTTTTGTTATAATAATAATTCTCATTATTATTAATATCACCATCATTACCCTATATTTTCTTGATTTTGTATTTCTATTTTTAATTTTCTTATTTTATTCTTATATTTAAATATCATAAGAAGGTTTTCTATATTTCTTAGGTTTTATCATAAATTATTAAACTATTTGATTATATTTTTTTATTATCTGTATCATTATCACTCCCAGTATTTTTATCATAAATTATTGTCGTATTACAACGTTTTACATCATTATCACTTTGTTATTTTTTTTTTATTGTGTATCATTACCAATGGATCATTGTTTTTATCATAACGTTTTATTATCGTTTACATAATCTGCATAATATTATGCTTTTGTTTTTAAATCCCCTTTTATTTAACATTATTGTACCATTATTTTTTTCGTTTTTTCCTTAAATATCTAAAATAATGATTATCAATATTTAATTATTTCCATTTTTTTTGTTGTTGCTTTTATCGTTTTTACATTTATCATTACTAATATTGATACTATATTGTTCCTATTTTTCTTTTTTTCTGTAATTAAAGGGAATGGTCTAAAAAACCACAAATTTTTTTTGCCTTACCATTAACCATTATATTACCATGGGCATTATCAATGTTTTCCCTGAAACGTTATCATTTAAAATATATTATAATATAATTATATATTAATATATATATAAACGATTACTGGATAACATTTAAATGACCCTGGTAATAAAATGGTTAATGGTAAGGGAAAAAAAAATGTGTGGTCATTTAAGCCATATAGCGCTTTTAAATTTGCAGAGAAAAAGAAAAAAAAGGAACAAAATTGATCAATATTATAATGATAATGATTTTAAAAGATAAAAGCAAAAAACAAAAAAAAATGGTAATAATGTCATATGAAATTTATATTAATGTACTTAAGGCAAACGAAAAATAAATGGGACTAATAATGATTAAATAAAAAGGTGATGATAAAAACAAAAGCAGTAATATTTTGAGTTTTGAAACGATAATAATACTGATTATGTAAAAACAATGCCCCTTGGGAAAGATAACACAATAATAGTAATAACAATGGATAATGATGTAATAACGTTTATAATGAGACAATAATGCTTTGATAAAAATACTGGTAGTGATAAAGATCAGAAATAATAATAAAAAATAATCAAATAGTTTAATAAAAAATTATGAAAAAAATAAAGAGAATGATAGAAACCGTCTTTGATATTAGAATAATAAGAATAACAGTAAGAAAAATTAATAATAGAAATACAATATCAAGAAGATATAGGATAATGATGGTGATATTAATAATAATGAGAATTATTATTATAACATTAATAGTGTTGATAATGATAACAAACATAATAACTGCTGCAAATAATGATAATGACGTTAATGATATAATAATGATAAGTAGAATGATAATAACAATAGAACCATTAATAACAGCAATGATAGTGATTATGATAAAAATTATGATACTGATAATAATGATGACATTGACAGTGATGATAATGATAATGATAATAATAACAATAATAACAATTATTATGATGATAACGATAATCATAATTATAATAATGATAATTTTGATGAGATAATGATGATAATGATGATAACAATAGCAGTAAAAATAAAATCAATAATAACAATCATAATAAGAAAAAATGAAATTAATGATAATGCTAATAATGCTAACAATAGTGATGATGATAATGCTAATAATTGCAATGATAATGATATTAATAATGATAATGATAATAATAAGAGTAATAATTATAATAACAATAATAACATTTATATGAGAGATATCATAATAATAATGATAATATACTACTTCTACTACTACTACTACTACTAATGATAATAATAATAATAATGATAATGATATTGATAATAATAATGATGACAGCAGTAGTAATAAAAATTGAATTAATAATAGCAATACTAATGATGATTATGATAATAATAATAATAATAATAATATTAATAATAATGATAATAGTAATAACAATAATAATAATAATGATAATGATAATAATAGTAGTAATAATAATAATAATAAAATAATAATAATAATAATAATAATAATAATGATAATAATAATAATGATAATAATAATAATAATAATAATAATAATAATAGCAACAACAACAACAACAACAACAATGATAATATTAGTGACAGTGTAGTGACCCCTGACTAAATTATAGCGCCTTAAAGATGAATGGGAGAACCTGGGAAGACTGGATAAAAGAGGAAGCTGCTCATTGTCGGTGCCCTTTTTATGTAGATTCATTATTTCTATATTGCGTTTTAAGAATTTTATTCTAGTTTTCTATCTGCCTTCAGCATATAAGAGTACAGTCTCTTCTGAAACGAGTAACTCGTATTTCATATAATATATATTTATAATATATTTTAAAATGTCTCAGTTCTCTTTCTTAATCCTTTTACAACCAAGCATTGATTAAATAAAATAAAGCACGGGAGTATAACAGGAGAGAAGAAACCGTCTCTATTGACAAGAATACAGCCTTAACCTTGTTTGACCTAAGATTCATTTTTGTATGCTTACTTGACGAGGGGTTTATATATGTCCGGACGGCCAGGTCAAAGGGCGAGAGCATCTCTCAGCCGTCCGTTTGACCTGGCATTTGGAGTAGAGATGGTTCTTCTTAATTTTTTTTATGGTCGTTAGGATACGAGCTGTAAGGTGGTGAGGCGGAGTCTTTGTTTCCTTTCTTATTTTCTAGTGAGGTGATGTGCTCCTTTTGCAGTTTTTAGTTTTAGTTATCCTCCGTGCATTTTAACTTTAGAGTATTAGTGACCTTATTTTAAAAGTTTGTTTTATTGTGATTTTATGATTCTCTTAACTTCAAGTTACTTCTATTGTTATTCTTCTGTTATAGGCTATTCCTGTTTTACTAAATAAACGTAAGATTATTTTATATATTCTGAGATTCTGTTATGTATTTCCTCAGCTTCTAAAAGTATTTAAGACATTAAAAGAATATCAAGTCCAAGTTAAGACTGGTAAAACTTGATTATAATAAATTTCATTTAAAACAATAAAATAAGTAATGATAATAAATTGAAGATGGAGAACATGAACACTGACGATATTTCTATGGAGAAATAATGCTGAACGAGAAGACATGTACGGAGGGTAAGTTCAAGTTCAAAATCCATAAATCAATACCTTGTATCGACTTCAGGTCAACACGCACTCCACCTCGGACCTAACCACGCTAACCGCAGTGTTAACCCTTGAACCTTGGTATGCTAACTTCCTTGCACATTTACTCTGTAGATTCGCTTACCTTCTTCTAGACGCCTCACTTCCTAAACATTCCAATTTCCGTTCCTAGACGAATTAACCAGGTGGCGGCGGAAAAACATTTCATATCAAGGGCGACGGTTATTAAAAGGGTCTCTATTTTTATTATAATTCGCTACAATAGCAATGAAATTAATCAAAATGATAATAATAATAGCAATAATGATGATGATGATGATGATGAAGATGAAGATGAAGATGAAGATGAAGATGAAGATGAAGATGAAGATGAAGATGAAGATGAAGATGAAGATGAAGATGATGATGATGATGATGATGATGATGATGATGATAATTATAATAATAATAACAATAATAAAAATAATAATAATAATAATAATAATAATAATAATAATAATAGCAATAATAATGATAATGAAATGAAGGTAGCGATGATAATAATAATGACATAATAATTTTTTTTTTCAAATGCCCTGTCCTACAAGGTATTCCTGAACCCACTCCATGTCCATTCCCTGGATTTTCAGACTTGTGCCTTGAGCTCTCTGTCTCAGAGGCATGGCTTTGGATTTGGCTGCAGAGATCTTTAGTCCTGTCCTGCAACACTCCTCGGATACCAAGTCCAGACAACGCTGGGCTTTGTTTAGGCAGTGTGGTCCAGTGGAGATGATAGCAAGATCGTCTGCATAGGAGATGATCTTGCACCCACTGGGAGGTTATGTTGAGGATACAGGACATTAGTGTGTTAAAAAGGGCTGGACTGAGAACCCCACCCTGTGGCGTTCCATTTTCTAGTGGCATGTGCTGTGATAGGTGACCTTGGAATTTGACTCTGGCTGTTCTATTCCTAAAGTAGTCACTTATCCAAGCCAAGAGCTTACCTCTGATTCCTTTTTGGATCAGGCTCTCCTGAATGGCAAGAGGACTTGCCAATTCGAAAGCCTTCTCCAGGTCAAGGAATACTGCCACAGATGCGCCGTGTTTATTGTGCTCAAGAGCGTGGCTATGCTGTGCGCTGCTCATGCCCCTGGTGACCCGTAGAGGTGTTCGTGGGGGTCCATTTTCCATTGAGCCGGTCAGTACATCCTATCGCAGTCTGGCCAGAGAGATGGGCGGTACTTCCCGGCTCTTGTTTAGGGATGGGAACTATGGAGCCTCTTGCTCATGTCCAGACTGGATGGTACCCGCAGGGAATGTTACCTCCCGGCT
>NW_023649588.1:5000-6335 GCF_015228065.2 Penaeus monodon | reverse complement strand
CCCCCTTTTACTTTCCCCCCAAAAAAAAATTTTAAACCCCCACCAAACTTTTTTTTTTTACCCCCCCCCCAACCCTTCCCCCCCAAAAGTCAAATTTTTTGCAATTCTGAATCCAGCCCACTCCTCTCTCTGCGCCCCAACACCCCCCTCTCCCCCCCTGAATCCAGCAGCAGACAAAATTTCCACCCCTTCTACCACACACACATTCCACCCCCTTTTTGTAATCCTCAAACCCACCCCCTCTCCTCCACCCCCCCTCATAAAAAAAAATTATATCACAAAACTCCCCAACCAAACTTTACAGAAATCTTGAAAATATTAAAAATTTATCTACCAAGTTCGAAAACTGACACAAAACCCCCCTCACCCCCCCTCAATTCCACAATTCCCCCCCTCTACATCAAAGGACTCCCGATATACATCCCCCTACCGTATTCCCCCTACCCCCCTTCCTCCCCCTTTTCCCCCCAACCACCCCCATTCCCCCTAGCTCCCTCCACCTACTCAATTCCTCCACCCCCTCATCCCTTCCACCCCCTCTTGAATACACATGTAAACCCCTTATGTCACAACTATGCCCTTCCCCAGATCCCCCCAATCCTGAAAAAAACCCCACCTTCCCCTCTCTTTCCCTATCTCACCCCCTAGCTAAATTCCCCTTCAAATTTTCCCCAACATGCCCCGTTATCATCATGTCAACTAAAGTATAGCTCTCCTATATTGGAAAATTGTGGGTTTTCCCTACTCCTAGTCTGCCTTTTTTTTATAACCCCCATTACCGCCTCCCAGAGACTTTTTAAAATCCCTATACCCAAACCCCAAATACCATCTTCTTCACACCCCTTTTGTCTCGTTATACTTATCCATCAAAAAAATACCTTATGTCATACCTCTCTTCCCAAAACCCCTGTTCCCTCACAATTGTCTGTTTCCCCGTCCATGCTTGATAAGTCAACCTCTGTTTTCCCCCCCCTATCCTTCTTTACCGACCTCCAACCTATCGAATCGTTACAAAATCTCACTCTGCTTGACAACCTTTTTTCCCCCCTCAGATGCATAAATCCCTTCCTGATCAATCCCCTTACCCAACTCTACCTTAACCCTTCACTCATCAACCCTTTACCCCTCTCTAACCTTTTTAAAATTAATCTATATAGTTGACATACAACAAATAAATACAAATCAGCCACCTTCACATCCTTTACTGTATCGTTATAGTGCTACAAAATTTCCCTTGTGTCTCGCACTTTTTTTTTGATTTTAAAATATTAGCTATTAACCCTCAGGGGGACCCTGAGGGGGGATGTTTCCTCCCCAACATACTCTAGGACCACT
>NW_023649588.1:0-2500 GCF_015228065.2 Penaeus monodon | reverse complement strand
TAGCACTATAAAAAGTATTGTGGCAAAAAGGTGAAAGTGAGTTAATGATTAGGATAAATGGACAGAAGAAGGGGATAAAGAAAAGGGGGAAAAGGAAAGGGGTAGAAAAAAACCATGCAAAATACGGGGGGGCTGAGGTTCAGGGTAGGAGTGATTCCCTACATGGGCCTCAGTATCCGTCTCCTAAGCTCTCCCCCCCCCCCCGAGCAAGGGCTTGGGGGGGATTACCTAGGTAGGTGCTTTGGAATGAACTTATTTATTTACAAAAATAATTCTGCCGCGTCAACATCTAATGTCATTAGATCATAGAAAAAAGGGGGAGAAGAAAGGTTCCAGTGTTGGGTAATCTGGGGTGATCCCCAACACTGGGTCTAAGGGAATTGGGATATCAAAGGAAAGCCAGGGATCGGTGAATCGGAAAATGGTTAATGGGTAATAGTTAAAACAAATAAATGTGTTAGTTATCAAATTCTCAAAGTACAGTAGCGAGAAGGGTTAGGAATTAGTCAATGATAAGGATAAAGTTAAAGGTTTAAACAGTACTAGAGTATAGTATGATAATAAAAGGGTGAGCTGATGGGGTATATATATGGTAAAAGTTGTTAAAAGGGTAAGGAGTTAAGGGGTAGGACACTTAGATCAAATGGAGGGTATTTATACATATGCGGAAAGAGAATAAGTTATCTAAGGAAAAGGTAGGGGATTCTGAGATTATGTCCAATAATTCGGGAGGTCAGGGAAGTGAGAATAAGTGGGGAGAGGCAGAGGTACAAGTTGCCGTACAGCAGGGATAGGATAGGAGGATATGTGGGACAGAAAGATGAACATTACATGAGGAGCATAGAGGTGGATCAGATTGTGACAAGAGGTAAGAATGTGTGAATATGTTAATGCATAAACGGACAAGAGCAGTTTCCCCAGTGTCTGTTCTTATGGAATGATACCGACCAAGGGGGGATGGAAGGTTTTATGTTATGTAATCTATTAGTGGTCCTAGAGTATGTTGGGGAGAGAAACAGTCCACCCCTCAGGGTCCCCCTGAGGGTTAATAGCTAATAGTTAAAATCAAAATAAATGTGCGAGACATCTAAGGTAATGTAGCACTATAAGCAGATACAGTAAAGGATAGTGAAAGGTGGCTGAGTTAGTAGTTAGTTGTTGTATGTCAACTATATAGATTAATATTGAAAAGGTTAGAGATGGGTAAAGGAGTTGATGAGTGAATGGGTTAAGGTAGAGTTAGGTAGGGATTAGATCAAGTGAAGGATATGTATGCATCTGAGGAAGGAGAAAAGGTTGTCAAAGCAGAGTGAGATTTTGTAACGATGTCTGATAGGTTGGGAGGTCGGTGAAAGAAGGATAGGTGGGGGAAAACAGAGGTATGAGCTGTATCAAAGCATGGACAGGACAACAGACAATTGTGCATGGAACAGTGGTTTGGAAGAGAGGTATGACATAAGGTATTTTCTGATGGATAAGTATAGACGAGACATAAAGGGAGTGTGAAGAAGATGTAGTTGGGGATTGGTATAGGAGGATGTGTAAGAAAAGTCTCTCGGAGGCAGGTAATGGAGGGTTATAAGAAAAAGGTCAGATCTAGGAGTACGGAAACCACGAATATTCCAATATAGGAGAGCTATACTTTAGTTGATCTATGAGTGATAACGGTGCATGTTGGAAAATTTGAAGGTGAATGAGCTAGGGGGTGAGATAAGGAATGAGAGGGGAAGGTGGTTTTGTATCAGGAGGTGGAGGATCTGGCGAAGGGCATAGTTGTGACATAAGGGATTCACATGTGTATTCAAGAGGGAGTGGAAGGGATAGAGGGGATGGAGGGAAGGTTGATGTAGGTGGAGCTGGAGCTAGGGGGAATGGGCTGTGTTGGGAGGAAGGAGGAGGAAGGGGTGTAGGGGGAATACGAGTAGGAGGATGTATATCGGTAGTCACTTTGAGTGTAGAGGGAGTGGGAATTGTGGAATTTGAGGGTGGATGAGGGGTTTCGGTGTCAGTTTCGAACTTGAGTAGATAATTTTGAATATTTTCAAGATTTTCTGTAAAGTTGGTTGGGGAGTTTTGTGATATAATTTTTTTCTTATGAGGGGAGGTGGAGGAGAGGGGACTGGTGTTTGAGGAGTTGACACAAAGGTAGGTGGAGATGTGTGTGTGGTAGAAGGGGTGGAACATTTGTCTGCTGCTGGTATTGCAGGGAGGGAGATGGGAAGGTGTTGGGGCTGCAGTAGAGACTGGAGTGTCTGGATTCAGAATTGCAAAAGAATTTGACTGGGGAAGGTAGGAGGTAGAAGTGGGGAAGTAAGATGTAGAAGGGATAGGTATAGGGGAGGGTGTAGGAGGGAGGGAGGGAGGGAGGGGAAGGGGCAAAGCAGGCAACATTACTGGAATAGGGAGCAAGAGAAAAACCTCATTGACATGCTTCCTGTCTGGCTTCCGTACAGTGAATCGAAGTCTGAATCTGAGAACTGCCACCTGGGGCTTAAAATTT
>NW_023649587.1:0-6336 GCF_015228065.2 Penaeus monodon | reverse complement strand
AATGGGTTCAAAACCCGAGTACCACTGACAAAGGACAAGAAGAAGAGAAGGAGTTGTGAATCTTACTTTGCGACAGGACAGAGATATAGAGCGCTTGGATTTTTATTGAGATACCCCTTCAGCCCTCCTCAAGTTCACAAAGGGGAGTCAAGTGCTATTTATATTTACCCCAAACCCAAAACCCCAGGGCTCAATACCCTAACAGAGTATAAAGTGAAGTACCTAAAGTATCTTCATTAAGGAAATTTAATCAAATTCACTATTTTTTCATTGTTTTCTGGAACAAAAGCAAAACAAATACATATTAATTAACTGGATTGATTTCTTTGTTTTAGTAATCAGCTTATCAAAATTTGTGAAAACAAAAGGATGTTTATCTGAATTCCAAAAAATTCCATTATAATATCAAATTTTATATCTATATCTATTTATATATATCAATAAATAAAATTTTAAAATATATATATATATATTATAATATATATATATAATATAAAATTACATTATTACATATGTATACATTATAAAATTATTCTATCTTTATCTTCTATCTATCTATCTATCTTTTATAATTAAAATTATATATTTTATTTATTATATATAATAATATATTAATAATTATGTATGTTATAACGTTTATATATATATTATAAATATTTTATAATATATATATATATATATAATATTATAACTACATAGTAGATAAAAGATGATGATTTATATAGAATAATTAGTAAAATATTTTTAATTATATATTATATATAAAAATTTATTTATTTATATAATAGATTAGTATTTTTTTTATATATATATTATATATTATTTTTTAATTATATATATTTATATTATATTCATATTTCAATATTCAAAATTACATATTACTAAAACTTATAATATTATTATTATATATTATATATATATATATATAAAACACTACTACATCCTACATACATACTAATCATACAACATACTACATCATAATATACATATATATATATATATAATATATTATATTTTATATAAAATATATATAAAATATTAATTATATATTTAAAATTTTATATATATATATATATATATTATTAAGTCCTTTTTATATACGAATATAACACAATATTATAGTTGGATGGGGTTAGATAAATAAATAGAAAAATGATAGAAGCATGACGTGTTTGTTTGCCATGAGGGTCCCTTTTCCTGGTGTCCTCTGAAAGTCAGAGTGAATGTTTGCTCAACTGAACTTACATAAATGCCTATCTAACAGTTTTTGCTCTCTGTGCTTCCTTTGAAAAACTCGGCGCGGGCGCGCGGAGGGCGGGAGGAGGCCCTTAGTTCTTTTGCGTCGCCGGCGTCGACCAGCGACCTGAAAGGGGAAGGGGACTCGGTCTTATCGGTGGCGGCTTCGGGAAACCCAACCCCACTGTCTCATCGCCAGCGCATAGGAAAACCAGGGTCATTATAGGAAGGGGGAAAACATGGACTGATCAATTGGTGGTGATGGGGATGTGGTGGGGGTGAAGGGGGTGAGATGGGGTGATGGTGGTGGGGAGGGGATGTGGTGGTGGTGATGGGGGGATGGTGGGGTTTTGGGGTGAGATGGTGGGGGTAGGGGAGATGGGGGAGGTGATGGGATGAGGTGGTGGTGAGGGGGGATGGTGGGGGTGTAGGGTGAATGGGGGTGGTGAAGGGGGTGATGGAGGAGATGGTGGTGATGAGAGGAGTGTGGTAGTGTGGGGGGATGGTGGGGGTGATGGGGATGATGGGGGTGGTGGGGTGAGGGGGGAAGGGGTATGATGGGGATGATGGTGAGGGGGATGATGGTGGTGGGGAGAGGGGAGGTGGGGTGATAGGGGTAGGGGGGTGGTGAGGGGGGAAATTGGTGGTGGGGGGGAGGAAGGGGGGGGGATGGGGAGGGGGGGGTGAGGGGAGATGGGGTGGGGGTGAGGAGAGGGGGGGGGGGATGGGATGAAAGTGGTATGATGGGGTAGGGGTGGTTGAGGAGAGGGGAGGGGGGGGAAAAAGGGGGGAAAACGGTTACTTTCCATTTTTGCTGCCTATTCCCTTGGGCATGCCTGGCACACCCCCTTTTTCACTTTTTTGACCAACACACTACCCATGCCCCCTCCACAAAACAGGGCCCCCTCCACCCAAGCCCATCCCCAAAAACCCCTGTCTCATCCACACACCATGACACACCTTTTACCATGTCCCTCCATACACCAAGCCCCATCCACACTCCATGCCACACCACTACCCAAGCATCATCCACTACCCAAAGCCCCCCTCCAAAAAAACACTTCCCCTCCACTACACCAATCCACATCCACTAACCCCTGCCCACCCTACACCAATGCACACCACTACACCATGCCCCACCCAAAGCCACTACCTCATCACTGCCCATTTCCTCATCCAATACACCAAGCCGAAACCTACATCACGCTCATCCACTACACCACAACTATCCCTACCCCTACATCATCCACTACCAAAGTCCCATCCCCTACATCATGCCCCTCCCCTAACCCAAAACCCATCCACTTCACCAATGCTCCACCCCTACACCAAAGCCCATCCCTTCACAAAGCCCCCTCCAATTTACCAATGCCCCCTCTACTACCCAAAGCTCCCCACTACACCAATTTTCCACATCCACTACACCCCGCCTCATCCCCTACCCAATGCATCTCCACTACACCAAACCCCACCCCAAAAGCCATACCCTCCCCTGCACCAAAAGCCCAAACCACACATCATGCATCTCCCTACCCACTACATCATCCCTAATCAATGCACATCCCTACTCAATGCCCCATCCCTATACCAATGCCCCCCTCTAACCCAAAGCCCCATCCATTCCCCCAAAGCTCCATCCATACATCACTGCTCCATCCCCTACCCAATACCCCATTGCCCATCCACACACCAAGTCCGATCCACACTCAGTCCCTAAAACAAACCCCCCAAATTTTCCACTGCCCATCCACTAAACCAGTGCTTAAACCCCTACACCACTGCCCCATTTCCCTTACCCGTCACTCCACTTCACCACTGCCCCCTCCACTCACCACTGTCCATCCCCAAAAACACTGCATCATCCACTACACCCTGCCCCATCCCTACACCACTGTCCCCCCCTACACCACGTCCCATCCACTACACCACGTCCCATCCCAAAACACCCCTGCCATCCACACCCACTGCATCATCCCTCACCAATGCCCACCAGACACCCCTGTCCCACCCCTACGTCCTGCTCACCCCTTCACCACTGTCACTCCCTACCCACTTCCCATCCCCTACACCACTGATCATCCACTCCTCACTGCCCATCCACTACACCCCCTCCCCTCCACTACACACTGCCCATCCCTACCCGCTGTCACATCCATACACCCCTGTCCATCCACTACCCATGCACATCCACACATCACTGACCCACCACAACCCCTGCCCCATCCCCTACCCCACTGCCCCACCACTACCCGCGTCCTCCCCTACACCCCCTGTCCTCCACTACACCAGTGCCCACCTCTACCCACGCCCCCTCCACTACAAACCCAAAGCATCACCATACCCGTGCCCTACCCAAACCCCCTGTCCCCCATACCCCCCCTGCATATCCCTACACCACTTCCCCTCCCACACCATGCCACATCCCCTACCCACTTCCCCCTTACTACACCCCGGCCATCCACTACACCACTGCCCCATCCCCACCCAATAAATTCCATACACCACTGGCCCATCCACTACACCAATGCCACATCGAATTTTCTACTATCCCATCCACTACACCACTGCCACATCCATTACACCAATGTCCCATCCACTTCACCAATGCCCCATTCACTACAACACTTCCCCTTCCACTACACCAATGCCCCATCCACCACACCCAAAACCTCATCCCTAACCATGCCCCTCCCCTACACCCCCGCCCATCCATCATCACTGCCCATCACTACACACTGCCCATCCACTAACCTGCCTCATACTCCCAATGTCACTCCCTACATCACCGCCTCCCCTACACCCAAAGCCCAATTTTTCCCAAATTTCCATGCCCCCTCTACTCACCCAAAGCTGCATCCACCATCACTGCCCCATCCCAACCCTGCCACATCCAATTTGCCACTGTTCCATCTACTACACCAGTGCCCCATCCACTACACCACTTCCCCCTCCAATTTACCACTTCCCCCCCTACCCATGTCCCTCCACTACACCCCTGCCCCTCCCTTCACCACTCCCCTCCACTCACCATTGTTCCATCCACTACACTAGTTTTTCCATCCCTACACCATGCCCCTCCACTTCATCACTTTCCATCCCCAAAACCCTGCCCACCCCAATTTGCCACTTCCCCCTCCCTACACCCCTGCCACACATACACCATGTCCCCCTCCACTACACCACGCCTCCACACCTAATGTCCCCCACTAAACCCCTGTCCCCCTCCACACCCTTCCCCCTCCAATTTTCCACTACCCCATCCCTACACCTTGTCTCATCCCTACACACTTTTCCCTCCCTTCAACCCCTGCCAACCACTAACCATGCCCCATCTACGCCACTGTCCCATCTACTTCGCCTCCCCTCCCCCCCCCCCTTCCTTCAGATCGACGACTGCGCCTGAGCCGAGTTGCCGGCGCTCCCGAAGCTAGCCCAAAGGGTACTTCGAGGGGGGGTTTCTGTCCGGGCAGCCTTGGGGGGTAGGTTTCGGTTTTTTGCTGAAACGGGGGGTCTTTTCGGGTTGGCGCAGCGGTTGCAAGTGAGTCGCTGTGGGCCCTTTCTGCAGGAAAAGGTGGAGTTGTAATTGGTGTGGGAAGCATTTGGGGTAGCACCACCCACAAACCCCATCCACCCCCACACCACCACGCGCCGATGCTCGCTGAGCCGATCCACGCGTAAACGACATATCCCTTTAGAAGCAAACGCAGGTGTCGTAGGGGATGTCGACCCCGTGGGACAAGATTAGGCGCACACCCCCGGTTTATTAAAAAGAGCATCCACCAGGAAAGGGGGGGAATGCCAAAAAACCTCTCAATGTGAATAGGGGTTTGTCCTGCAGTGGAAAAAATGGTTTATGAAAAAAAAAAAAAAATAAAATTATTATGCAAAATTTTTATAATAATATATATATATATTTAAAATTTTAAATATATATAATTAAATATAATAAATATTTTTATATACATATATATATACAATATATACAAAAATATATATTTTTATATTTATAAGTATTAAGTAATAATATTTATAATATGGTTTCAATATATATTAAAAATATATATAATTATATATAATTATAAAAATTTTTATATTCCTATATATAAATAAAAAAATAAATTTTAAAATATATTATTTTAATTATTATATCATACTTATATTTATATATATATATTTTATATAAATATTTTATTATTATTTTTTAATTAATATTATTATTTATTAAAAGCTATATATATATATTAGATTATATAAAATATATATATTTTTTATATATATAATATAAAATATATATATATTATATAAATTTTTTATATAATTATATATTTTTATAATATATATAGTATATATTATATAATTTATGTATTTAATTATTATATATTTTTATATATTTTTATATTTTTATATATTTATTTATTCATTTATATTATGGATATATATATATATTATTATATTAAAATTATTATATTATTATTATATGTACCCATTATAAAATATATCTTATTACATATATTTCAATTTAATATTATAAATTTATATATATTATAATTTATATAATTTTATTTGCATATAATTATATATTATATAATTATATTTTAAAATATATATATATATATATATATATAAAATTTTATGTATTTAATATATATATTATTATATTTTAATATATATAATTTATAAAAAAAAAAATATATGTTATATTGTTTATATATTATTATTATATATATAATAAAAATTTTAAATATTCATATATTATATATAATAATTTATATATATATATATATATATTTATGCATATATATATATATATATATTTTTTTTTTTTTTTCATCAACCCTTTATTCCACTGCAGGACATAGCCCTCTCAGTTCACTATTGAGAGGTTTTTTGGCAGTTCCACCCTTTCCTGGTTGGATCTCTTTTAAATAAACCGTTTTTGTGCGCGAAAATACTTTCCCACGGGGTCGACACCCCCTAGACCCCTGCTTTTTGATTTCTAAAGGGATTGCGTTTTATCGCTGTGAGATCGGTCTCGAGCGAGCAGTCAGAGCGCAGTGTGTGTGTGTGTGGGTGGATGTGGGTGTGGGTGTGGGTTGCTTA
>NW_023649586.1:0-6337 GCF_015228065.2 Penaeus monodon | reverse complement strand
GGAAGGAGAGGAGGAAGGGGAAAGAGAAGAGGAGGAGGAGGGGGGGAGGGGTAGGGGAGGAGGAGGAGGAGGAGCAGGAGGAGGGGAGGAGGAGGAGGAGGAGGAGGAAGAAGAGGAAAAGTCGGAGAGGGAAGAAAAGTATGAGGAGGAGGAAGAGGAAGAGTAGGAAGAATAGGAGGAAGAGGAAGAGGAAAAGTACGAGAAAGAGGAAGAGCAGGAATAGGAGGGGGGAGGGGGGGGGGGAGACGTGCCCTCCCAAGCTGTCCTAACAACAGTGCAAGTTAAACACGACAGGAATTAATTGTGCAGCTGCAGACTTGAGGAGTACCTGTTGCACAAAACGGCTGTTGCTGTTGCTCGCTCTGCAAGTCCACGCATTAGTAAACCACACAGCCGCACAGCGACTCACACTCGGGTTGCACACGTAAATAAATGGGAACTCACGTACACACATACGCACACGCACACGCACACGCACACGCGCACGCAACACACCACACACACATTCCATCTTTCCTTTTTCAGCTGCTACAGAGCTGAAGTAAAAGTAATAATAAATATAATAATAATAATGATGATAATAATAATAATAATAATAATGAAAATACTGCTACCAATAACAATAATAACAACAATAATAATAATAATAATAATAATAATAATAATAATAATACCAACAACAACAATACTAACAACAACAATAAAAAAATAATAATAGCAATAAAACGCCGCCTCATCAAATAAGCCGGTGCTGACTCTCTCTCATCCAGATTTAAGAGCAACTCATCCCAAGGAAGCTTTTTACAGGGACGAGGGAGGCGGGAGAGAGAGAGAGAGGGAGGAAGAGGAAGATGGAGGATAGAGGAAGAAGAAGAAGAAGAATATGAGGGAAGGGGGGAGATAGGAAGGAGAGAGGGGGAGGGAAGGGGAAGGGGAGACAGAGAGAGAGAGGGGGAGAGAGTAGAGAGAGAGAGAGGAGGAGAGAAGGGAAAGGGGGAAAAAGGAGAAGGAGAGGAGAAAGGGGAGGAGAGGAGAAGGAGAGCGGGGGAGAGAGAGAGGAGAAGAGAGAGAGAGAGAAGGAGGAGAAGGAGAGAGAGAAGAGAGAGAGGAGCGAGAGAGAGAGAGGAGGAGGGGGGAGAGAGAGAGAGAGAGAGAGAGGGAAGAGAGAGAGAGAGAGAGAGAGAGAGAGAGAGAGAGAGAGAAGAGAGAGAGAGAAGAGAGAGAGGGCCAGAGCATGAATGCATTTGCAATCTGCGTGCAACACGGCGAGCCCGGCGGCCAGATAGCGAGCACTCACCCCACAGCGGACAAGCGGAGCGGATATGAAACTTTCAATCCTTCGATATTTTTCAGAATAGCAACTAAACTAAAATCTTAGAGCTTACGGAGGAGAGCAATTAACCGGATCGATACATCTGCATATTTTAGATCAAACAAAAAGCTTCTGTTGCTCTCAATTAACCCCATAGCATTTACTCTACGTGGATGTAAGTCTCCTCATTTATCTTGTCTCATGGATCATTAAAACTATAGAAAACAAACCCTTAAAAAAAGAAAAAAATCGTAAACACAAAACATATACATAAATAACACAAGAAGAGTAAATCTCTATTTTGAAATACACTGATAATACACACACACACACAAAAAAAAAAAAAAAAAAAATCAATTATGTCAATTACACACGAAGCGTCTACAGATATCTCTACATGAAATAAAACAAGAATACAAAACGAAAGAGAGA
The DNA here is from genome assembly GCF_015228065.2 of Penaeus monodon. Lineage (NCBI taxonomy): Eukaryota > Metazoa > Arthropoda > Malacostraca > Decapoda > Penaeidae > Penaeus > Penaeus monodon. The sequence goes on along the minus strand of NW_023649586.1, from coordinate 4,593 downwards.
GAGAGAGAGAGAGAGAGAGAGAGAGAGAGAGAGAGAGGAAAGAGAGAGAGAGAGAGAGAGAGAGAGAGAGAGAGAGAGAGAGAGAGAAAGAGAGAGAGAGAGAGAGAGAGACAAACCCCCTCCGCTACACGGCCTCCACGCACAATTCACCCAAGAAAACAAACCCTTCCGTTGAAACACACAAAACAGAAAAAAAAAGAAGAAGAAAAAGAAGAAGAAGAATCAGAAAAAGAAAGAGAGAGAGAGAGAGAAAAGAGACAGGAGACAAGGAGAGAGAAAAAAAATGTTTCTTCCCCGTCACGCGACCTCCATCTCCCGGCGGGACGTGGAACCGCCGCCGGCTGTGGACTCGTCGCAAAGGAATTCGCGTAAAATTAGAACCGCTTTTTGGGACTCGATGAAAAAAAGGGGAAAAAAGGGGGTATGAAATTTTTCTTTCGATTAATCACGCTAGAGTTTGTTTTTTCTCTCGGACGCTGATTCTTAGTTTCGAAAGGTCTCTTCTCTCTCTCTCTCTTCTCTCTCTCTCTCTCTCTCTCTCTCTCTCTCTCTCTCTCTCTCTCTCTCTCGACGCGAGTGCGTGTGAATCATACATATACCAAAAACATACGAGCACATTCACACACACACACACACACACACACACACACACACACACACACAGACACACGCACGCACACACACACACACACACACACGCACGCACACACACATTTACACACGGCCGCGCAGCCAGACACTTGCACATAACTTTATTTTCCCCCGAATGCCTCCCACGACAAGGGAAATCCCATGAGAGTGACCTAAATTGTCCAGAGGGAAATTCGAGGGAAATTTCGGAGGACAAACCGAGGACGAGGGGAAATGAGGGGAAGAGATAACTGAATAAAGGAGAAAAATAACGATAACAAGATGTGCTGAACTTTGTTATGACTCTATAACAATAACAACAACAACAACATTAATAATAATAATAATAATAGCAATAATAATAATAATGACAACAATAAAAATGATAAAAAAATAAATAACAACAAAATTAAAACTAACAATAACAAAAAACTAATACTAACAACATGCCAGTAACAACAACAACAACAACAACGAAACAACTCCGAAGCACAGCAGTTCAAATCTATAACGAACTTGCAAACCCAAACTAAAAAGGAGTGTCTGCCTTATTACGCTAATTAGTTAAGTTTCCCCTCACGTGGCGGAGACCCAACTGAACTCGGATCACTCAAGTTTGAGGAGGGGGGGGGAGAAGGGGGGGAGGGAGAGGGGAGGGAAGGAGGGAGGGAGGGAGGGAGAGGGAGAAGGAGAGAGAGAATATGAGAGAGAGAGAGAGAGAGAGAGAGAGAGAGAGAGAGAGAGAGTGAAAAAGAAGCCATCAAATATAAAAAACGTGATCACACACACGCACAAAATAATAAATAATAATAAATAAATAAATAAATAAATAAATGAATAATATAAAAAAAAAAAAAAAAAAAAAACGAGGCATGAGCATGAGGCTTCCAGATCCTCCATGAGGTGATGATGGACCGCATGAGGTTCGCTGCCGAGGAGAAATGGAGAATGGGAGGAAGATAACTGGGGGAGGGAGGGTGAGGAGGGGGAGGGGAGGGGAGGGAGGGGAGGAGGGAGGAGGATAATTAGTGATGAAGAGAGACTAATGATCATAGAGAAACGAGGGTAATGATGACGTAGGTGATGATGATGTTGGCAAAGAAAGGTGATGATGACAATAATAGTAATGCCATTGATAATGATAATGATAATGATAATGATAATGATGATGAAGATGAAATAATCATGATAATAATAACAACAATGATAACAGTAATCAATATAACAATAACAATAACAACATCAACAACAACAACAATAATAATATAAATAATAATAACAAAAAATAATAACCATCATCATAACTAATAACAATAATAACGGCAGCTCATCACAACAGAAGACAGACAGCAGAGACTCCACAGAAAGGGGAGATCGGCGCATCTCCTTCCCTCCTCTCTCCCTCCTTCGCCATTTGGAGATGCTGCGGCGCTCGGGGGGGGGGGGGGGGCAGAAGATGATGATGATGATGATGGTGATGAGGAGGAGGTTTATAGACAGAGAGAAAGAAAAAGAGAGAGAGAGAAGAGAGAGAGAGAGAGAGAGAGAGAGAGAGAGAGAGAAGAGAAGAAAGAGAAAGGAGGAAAGAGAAAGAGAAAGAGGAGAGGGGAGAGAGAGAGAAGAGAAGGAGAGAAGAAAGAGAGAGAGAGAGAAGAGAAGAGGGGGAAAGGAGAGAAGAGAGAGGAAGGGAGAGACGGGGAAAAGGGGAGAGGAAAGGAGAGGAGGAGAGAGAGAAAGAAAAAGAGAGAGAGAAGAGGAGAGAGGGGGAGAGGGGAAAACAGAAAAAGGAAAAAAAAAAAACCCAAAAAAAAAAAAAACCCAAGGAGAGAGAAGAGGAGAGAGAGGAGGAGGGGAGGAGAGGAGAGAGAGGAGAGGGAGGAGGGGGGGGTTTGAAGGGGGAGATGAGAGAGGGGAGGGGAGAGAGAGGGAGAGAGAGAGAAAAAGAGAGGGAGAGAGAGAGAGAAAGAGAGAGAGAGAGAGAGAGGAGGAGAAGAGAGAGGAGAAGAAAAGAAGAGGGAAAAGAGAGGAGAAAAAGGGGAGAGAGCGAGAGGGGAGAGAGAGAGAGAGAGGGGGGGAGGGGGAGAAAGAGGAGAAAGAGAGAGAGAGGAGAGAAAAGAGAAGAGAGGAGAATGAAAAGAGAAGAGGAAAAGAGAGAAGGAGAGAAAGGAAAAAGAGAGAAGGGGAAGGGAGCGGTTAGCCCCGGAGAAAAGATCTTTTGCGAAAGACTTTAATATTCCGAGAAGGTGTGTTATTTCCCCGTAATATCTCCGGAGGACGATCTCTGTCCCATTTCTCTCTCTCTCTTTTTTAATTCTTGTTCGTCCTTTTTTTGTGTCCGTTGCTCCCTGCTACCTGTTATGGGTTGCAATTACGGCTGCAAGAATTTGTCATTATCAACATCCGCCTCTTCTCCCGCGTCTCCTGTTTTCCGTCTCTCGTTTTGCCCTTCCTGTCTCTCACTCGTTTTTGTCTTCTCTATCTATTTTTTTATTAAACCCTTTTTTTCCCCTTCTTTTTTTTCTTCTCTTCTCTCCTTTTCTCTCTCTCTCTCTTCTCTCTCTCTCTCTCTCTCTCTTCTCCTCTCTCTCTCTCTCCCTCTCTCTTTCTCTTGGTCTCGCTCTTAAATTCCTCTTTTTTTTTTTTTCTCCATTTCTCTCTCTCTCCTTCCCCTTTTCTTCTCTCTCCCCTTCCCCTTCTCTTCTCTCCTCTCTCTTCTTTAGTTTTTAATCGCGAGAGCTCTTCCCTCCCCCCCCCCACTTACCACACTATCCCCTACTCCACCCCTCCCCCTCCCCCCCCCCCCCCCCCCCATCAAAACCCCGCAAAAGCATTAAAAGCCGCGGCTGTGGCGGGCGGCGGTTCGGAACATTCGTAATTCTCGAAAATCTCGTAATTTTTCGCGGTTTTTGCTGTTGCGCAATTCCCCCAAACTCTCCCGTAGTAGGAGGGGGGGGGGTTTTAGACAGAGAGAAAGAAAAGAAGGAAAGGAGAGAGAGGGGGGGAAGAGAGAGGGAGAGGAAAGGAGAGAGAGAGAGAGGAGAGGAAGGAGAGAAGGAAGGAGAGAGGAGAGAGAGATTTTTTATACATATATTTTTTTTCTGGGAGTGCGGGAATGAGCAATAAGGAGTGGGGAGGAGAGGGGGGGAGGGGTGGAAGGAGGGGAGAAGAGACGGGGGAGGGGAGTGGTGAGAGGGGAGAAGGGAGGGGGTAGGGGAGTGGTGAGAAGGGAGGGAGGGAGGGGAATGGTGAGAGGGGAGAAGAGAGGGGGAGGGGGGGGGGGGAGGGGTGGAAAGGGGGGGAGAAGAGAGGGAAAGGGGGGGGAAGGAGGCGAAGAGGGAGGAGGGGTGGAAGCTCGAAGGGTAGGGGGGGAGGGGAGGGGAAGGAAAGAAAGCAGAGGGGAGGGAACAGGAGGGAGTGGAAGCAGGTAGGGTAGGGGGGGGGGGTTGAAGATAGGTGTGAGAGGAAGGGGGGGGAGGGAGAGAGAGCAGAAGGAAAGAGTGGATGGTGAGAAGGGAGGGTAGGAAGAAAGACGGAATATGGGAAGAAGGGAGAGAGAAGAAACGAAAGAGGCAAGATAGATAAATAGAGAGAAACATGTTCGTGAAAGACGTAGAGAAGACAGATAGGTAGGTAGAGGGGAGAGAGAGAGGAGAGGAGAGAGAAAAGAGAGGGGAGAGAGGGAGAGAGAAAGGAGAGAGAGAGAGAGAGAGAGAGAGAGAGAGAGAGAGAGAGAGAGAGAGAGAGGAAAGCGGAAAATACGAAACATAAATAGAGAATGAAATGAACAAAAACCACATACTAAAAAGAACCACGAGGGGAGGAGGGGGGGTGGGGGGTAAGCCGGAGAATAGGAGAGGTATGCAGTTTAAATAAGATTTTGTACATTTTGTTGCGGGGGGGGTGAGGGGGGGGCCCTGGGGGGTAAAACCAAGGGGGGGGGGGGGGGGGGGGGGGGGGGTGTTT
>NW_023649585.1:0-6338 GCF_015228065.2 Penaeus monodon | reverse complement strand
AAAAAATGGAAATAAAAGTAAGAAAAAATTTTAGAAATTAGGTTTGATAAAACCATTTGAATATTATTTTTAAAAAAAATAAATTTTTAAAAATTAATTATTATTATTTTTTTTATTATTATGTAATTATTAATATTATTTTTAAACTATTATAATAATAATTTTTATATTATTATTATTTTTATTATTATTATTATCATTATTATTATTATTATATTATTATTATTATTATTACTATTATCTTAATGTTTAGTATTATTGCCAAAAAATATATTATAACTGTAATAATAACAATATAATAATAATATATAATAATAATAATGCTAGTGGTTATAATTTTGTTATTAGTTTTATTATTGTTATTATTATCATTATTATTATTTGTACTGGTAGTATTATTGCAAAAATATATACTATAACCCAATGATTGCAATAATAATGATAACAATTGCAATAAGATGATAATAATTGCAATAATGATGATAATGATGATGATAACGATAATAATGATGATAATCTGATAATGATGATGACAATTCCTGTTATCATCATCGTTATTATCATGTTTATCATCATTATTATCGTTATACACCCTTTTATAAATCATTATCATCATATCATCATCATTATCATCATTATTGAAATTATTATCATTATTATTGCAATTATTATCTTTAATTATTGCAATTATTGCATTTATAATATAAATTTTACATCTATACTAATAACAACTACAATAATAATATTTAATAACAATAATAATAACAATAATAACGTTTCTATAATCATTATTTATATCATTTTTCCAATAATATCGTTATTACTGTAATTTTTACTGTTATAATAATTATTTTTACAATTACACTACAAGTGAAAATAATAATAATGATAATAATAACAATAATAATATTACTATCAAATATTATAACAGTAGTAGTATTATAATTATACTATTAGTATTATTATTGTTATTTTACAGTTTAATATATTTTTTTGGCAATAATACAATAATTAAAGTAATAATAATAATAATAAAAATAATAATAATAATAATATAAAATAATAATAATAAAAAATAATAAGAATAATAAGATAATAATGATGATAATAATGATAATAGTAATAATATTAATAATCTTTCAAATTTTAAATCCAAATTCTCTTGATTCTCACTTTTATCATCATTATTGTCATGATTAATAGAATTCTGGTAATCATTATCATTATTACCCTAATAAATTTCCAGAATCATCAAATGAATGGAAAAAACGTCATTTTGGAGGGCTACTCTCAAAAGGCTATATTTCGCTAGAATTTGCCGCTTTTTCGACTTTTGGAATTTTTTTTCTTTTACCTTTTTTTTATTATATATGGACACAATTCCTGTTATTATCATCATTATTATCATGATTATCATCATTATTATCGTTATCATCATCATTATCATCATTATCATCATCATTATCATCATTATTGCAATTATTATCACATTATTGCAATTTTATCATTATTATTGCAATTATTTAAGTTATAATATATTTTTAATTTTTCATCTATACTAATAACAACTACAATAATAATAGTAATAACAATAATAATAACAATAATAACGTTTCTATAATCATTTTTTATATCATTATTTCAATTAATATCGTTATTACTGTAGATTTTGCCGCTTTTTTTCCTTTGGGATTTTTTTTCTTTTACCTTTTTTTTTTATTATATATGGACACAATTCCTGTTATTATCATCGTTATTATCATGATTATCATCATTATTATCGTTATCATCATCATTATCATCATTATCATCATTATCATCATCATTATCATCTTTATTGCAATTATTATCATCATTATTGCAATTATTATCATTATTATTACAATTATTGCAGTTATAATATATAATTTTACATCTATACTAATAACAACTACAATAATAATAGTAATAACAATAATAATAACAATAATAACGTTTCTATAATCATTATTTATATCATTATTTCAATTAATATCGTTATTACTGTAGATTTTGCCGCTTTTTCGACTTTTGGGATTTTTTTTCTTTTACCTTTTTTTTATTATATATGGACACAATTCCTGTTATTATCATCGTTATTATCATGATTATTATCATTATTATCGTTATCATCATCATTATCATCATTATCATCATTATCATGATCATTATCATCTTTATTGCAATTATTATCATCATTATTGCAATTATTATCATTATTATTACAATTATTGCAGTTATAATATATAATTTTACATCTATACTAATAACAACTACAATAATAATAGTAATAACAATAATAACAACAATAATAACGTTTCTATAATCATTATTTATATCATTATTTCAATTAATATCGTTATTACTGTAATTATTACTGTTATAATAATTATTTTTACAATTATACTACCAGTAAAAATAATAATAATGATAATAATAACAATAATAATATTAATAACAATATTATAACAATTAGTATTATTATAATTATACTTATTATTATTATTATTGTTATTATTACAGTTATAATATATTTTTTGGCAATAATACTAATAATTAAAGTAATAATAATAATGATAATAATAATAAAAATAATAATAATAATAATAATAATAAAATAATAATAATAATAATAATAATAATAATGATAATAATGATGATAATAATGATAATAGTAATAATATTAATAATCATCAAATGTTATCCAAATTCTCATTATTCTCACTTTTATCTTCATTATTGTCATGATTAATAGAATTCTGGTAATTATTATCATTATTACCCTAATAATTGCCAGAATCATCAAATGAATGGAAAAAAACGTCATTTTGAAGTCTACTCTCAAAAGGCTATATTTCGCTAGATTTTGCCGCTTTTTCGACTTTTGGGATTTTTTTTTCTTTTACCTTTTTTTTATTATATATGGACACAATTCCTGTTATTATCATCATTATTATCACGATTATCATCATTATTATCGTTATCATCATCATTATCATCATTATCATCATTATCATCATCATTATCATCATTATTGCAATTATTATCATCATTATTGCAATTATTATCATTATTATTGCAATTATTGCAGTTATAATATATAATTTTACATCTATACTAATAACAACTACAATAATAATAGTAATAACAATAATAATAACAATAATAACGTTTCTATAATCATTATTTATATCATTATTTCAATTAATATCGTTATTACTGTAATTATTACTGTTATAATAATTATTTTTACAATTATACTACCAGTAAAAATAATAATACTGATAATAATAATAATAATATTAATAACAATATTATAACAATTAGTATTATTATAATTATACTTATTATTATTATTATTGTTATTATTACAGTTATAATATATTTTTTGGCAATAATACTAATAATTAAAGTAATAATAATAATAATAATAATAATAATAATAATAATAATAATAATAATAATAATAATAATAATAATAATAATAATAATAATAATAATAATAATAATAATAATGATAATTATGATGATAATAATGATTATAGTAATATTTTTATTAATCATCAAATGTTATCCAAATTCTCTTTATTCAAACTTTTATCATCATTATTGTCATGATTAATAGAATTCTGGTAATTATTATCATTATTACCCTAATAATTGCCAGAATCATCAAATGAATGGAAAAAACGTCATTTTGGAGTCTACTCTCAAAAGGCTATATTTCGCTAGATTTTGCCGCTTTTTCGACTTTTGGGATTTTTTTCTTTTACCTTTTTTTATTATATATGGACACAATTCCTGTTATTATCATCATTATTATCATGATTATCATCATTATTATCGTTATCATCATCATTATCATCATTATCATCATTATCATCATCATTATCATCATTATTGCAATTATTATCATCATTATTGCAATTATTATCATTATTATTGCAATTATTGCAGTTATAATATATAATTTTACATCTATACTAATAACAACTACAATAATAATAATAATAACAATAATAATATTAATGACAATATTATAACAATTAGTATTATTATAATTATACTTATTATTATTATTATTCTTATTATTACAGTTATAATATATTTTTTGGCAATAATACTAATAATTAAAGTAATAATAATAATGATAATAATAATAATAATAATAATAATAATAATAATAATAATATAATAATAATAATAATAATAATAATAATAATAATAATAATAATAATAATAATAATAATAATAATAATGATAATAATAATGATAATAATGATAATAGTAATAATATTAATAATCATCAAATGTTATCCAAATTCTCTTTATTCTCACTTTTATCATCATTATTGTCATGATTAATAGAATTCTGGTAATTTTTATCATTATTACCCAAATAATTGCCAGAATCATAAATGAAGGGAAAAAAAAGTCATTTGGAGTCTATCTCAAAAGGTATATTTGGGTAGTTTTTGCCGTTTTTTCGACTTTGGGATTTTTTTTTTTTACCTTTTTTATTATATAGGACACAATCCTGTTTTATCTCTTTTATTATCATGTTTATCATATTATTATCTTTACATCACATTATCACTTACCCTATTATCATCACATTTCTCATTATTGAAATTTATATCATCATTATTGCAATTATTATCATTATTTGAAATTTATTGCAGTTATAATATATAATTTTACATCGTACTAAAAACAACTAAATAATAATAGTAATAACAATAATAAAAAAATAAAAACTTTTCTATAATCATTTTTATATCATTATTTCAATAATATCGTTTTTTACGTAATTTTTTACTGCTTTTTTGCCGCTTTTTCGACTCTTGGTTTTTTTTCCTTTTTCTTTTTTTTTATATAGGGCCCAAAATTTTCCTGTATTATCATCTTTTATCTGATTATCATATTATTATCGTTTATCATCTTATCACATTACATCATATCCATCATTTCACATTTTTTGCAATATTATCATCATTATTGAAATTTATTACTATTATTGCAATTATTGCAGTTTAATATAAATATTAATCTATACTAATAACAACTACAAAATAATTTGTAATAACAATAATAATAACAAAAATAACGTTTCATAATCTTTTTTATATCATTATTTCAATTAATATCGTATTACGTAATTATTTTTTATAAAATTTTTTTTAAATTTATATACCGAAAAATAAAAAAATGTAAAAATAACAAAAATAATATTAATAACAAATTATAACAATAGTATATACAAATTTTACTATTAATTTATTGTTATTTTTACAGTTATAATATATTTTTTGGCAAAAATTTTTATAATTAAAAATAATAATAATTTAAAGACAATAATTAATGATAATAATAAAATAAAATAATAAAATGTAATTAAAATAAAAATAATAAAATAATAATATAAAAATTTAAAAAAATTTTTAAAATGAAAAAGTGTAATAAAGATAAAAGTAATAATATTTAAAAATCATCAAATGTTTTCCAAATTTCTTATTTTCCCCTTTTATCTCATTTTTGTATGTTAATAGAATGTATATATATATATATATAATATTATAATATATATAATATATTATATATAATATATATATATATATAAATATGTATGTATACATGATTCATATATATATATTATATATAATATATATATATTATTATTAATATATTTTATATAATATATATATATATGTATATATGTTAGTGTTGCGTGTGTGTGTGTGGGTTTTTGTGTGTGGTGTGGGGTTCGTTTATTGGTGTGTGGGGTTTTTTTTTTCTAAATAATTATTATTTATATATATATAATTTATATATATATATTATATAATATATATATAATAATATATTTTTATATAATATAAATTATAATATATATAAAATTTTATATTATAAAATATATATATATATATAATATATATATTTTTTATATATAATATTATATAGTGTGTGTGTGTGTTTGGTGTGTTGTGTGTGTGGTGTTGTTGTGTTGTGTTGGGTGTTGTGTTGTGGTGTGTGTTTTGTGTTAATATATATATATTAAAATAATAATATATATATATAATATTAATAATATATATAATATTAATATTGGGGTTTTGTGTGGTGTGTGTATGGGTTGGGGGTGTGTTTGGTGTGTGGGGGTGGGTGTGTGTGTGTGTGTGTGTCTGTGTGTGTGGTGGTGGTGTGTGTGTTGTGTTTTTTTTTTAATTAAATATATATAATATATATTATATATATATAATTATATTAATTAAAATATAATATATATATAATAAAAATAAAAAATAAAAATAATAAAAATA
>NW_023649583.1:5000-6339 GCF_015228065.2 Penaeus monodon | reverse complement strand
TAAATAATTATAGTAAGAGGGGTAGGTAGATGGTAGATAATTAATAGATAGTAAATAGATGGTAGGTAGCTGTAGATAGGTAGGCAGACAGACAGATAGATCACAAAACTTTCAGAATTAAATTCCAAAGCATGCAATCTGATTCCATGAAAAACGGGGTAAAAAATCCACAGGCATTTTATACACTGTCAAATGGGAGATTTAGAAGCTTTGTAATATAACTTTTTCCACTGAGTTTGCTTTTCTAGAAAAGAGTGAGTTCATTTTACATCATCGGAAAAAAAATGCGCGAGGTTGTCGTAAACTTGTGTATTGATTTGTCTAAAACCCTCCTTTCTTTCTTTTTTTTTTTCTCTTTCTCCCCGACTTGCTGTTTGTGTTGTGTGTGTGTGTGTGTGTGTTGTGTTTGTTTTTGTGTGTGGTGTGTGTGTGTGTTTGTTTGTGTGGTGTTGTGTGTTTGGGGTGTGTGTGTGTGTGTGTGTGATGTGTGCATGTGTGGTGTGTGTGTCGTGTGGGGAAGAGAGATGAGAGAGAGGGGGGAAAAGGGGGGAGGGGGAGAGAGAGAGATGAGAGAGAGAGAGAGGAGAGAGGGGGGAAAAGAGAGAGGAGAGAGAGAGAGAGAGAGGAGAGAGAGAGATAGAGAGAGAAAAAAAAAAACGAGAGAAACCATGTGCGCGTGATGCCCGTATGCATGTGTGCGTATTGCGCGTGTGGGTGAAAACATATCTCCTCCCAACCACCTCCCTTGCTAAGACCTCAATGCCCAAAACCTCTATGATCTATGTGACATCAAGCAGACGGGCAGAGCGATCTAAATCTTCCCGAATGCGGTTAGCTGTCCGAGGCGGGGCATCGAATCCTCTCCCCCGCTGGGGGACGAGGGTTTCCCGACCGACTTCCTTGGGACCCTTTCGAGGGGCGAGGAGTCCTTTCGAGGAGGGGAGGAGCGGGGGTCCCTGCCTTCCTCCCTTCCTCGCCCTTGAGGATGGGAGAAAGGGACGTGTTGCTCTCAAGGCTATTGATTTAGGAGGAAAGGATTCTTTGTTGGGCTTGCGGTGCTTGGTCGAGTGCTTGGTGGTGCTCCCACTGTGGCTGCGTTCGTTAGGAGGTACCTATGTTTTTTTAAAGTTTAGGTGACGTGTTTAAAAAAAATAGATATTTGCGAAAAAAATAGAAAAAAATGATGTTGTAATTTTTTGGCAAAATGTAATAGAAAAATAATGTTTTTAAGATAATAACTAATAACAATGATAATGAAAATGAGATAGTAACATCAATAAAGAAATGCGGTAATAAAAATGTCATAACCATGAAAATAGTATGATAAAAATAATAAAAA
>NW_023649581.1:0-5000 GCF_015228065.2 Penaeus monodon | reverse complement strand
ATCATCGAGGACGCTCCCGCCGGGTCTCGGGTGTCGGAAGTCGTGGCGGAGCCTTAGCTCCACTTTCCACGTCGTGCCTATCATCCCCATGAGGACATCCCGCAGGCACGGGATGTCCTCGGGATCACCGCAGATGTCCAGGTTCAAGAGTTTCGGATGCACGTGGCTCAGAACACGCATGAATGCAGCTAAATGGCCGTCGGATATTCTTGTGTCTTTCGTGAGATCCATCGCCTTGGCAAGTAATTTGCTTACTGTGCCGTCGCACTTGACCTCGGAGAGCAAGTCCAGCCACTGCGATGTATCACGAATACCAGTGGCCTTGAGTAATTCCACTAGCTCAGTGGATCTTTCCTCTGCCAATAGCTTTCCTCTGAGGTGAAGCAAGCCTGTAAGGTGAATCAGAATGTTTTGGTCCTTAATCAAGTCTAACTTTGTCTCTTTGCCATTGTACTTGGCAGCATCCTTGGCGGCTCCTTCTAGAACACTCTGGATACTAGGTAATTGCCTGGCTGCTTCATGCTGATATTTCAACAAAAACAAATTACATTCATGAAGAAGAGAACTGCTAATGTTTTGAGGAACTTTCTGATAATTCAGAACGTTCTCAAACCCATCTATTATTTCGGTGATGTTTAGTCCAAGCTCATCTGCCTTAATGATCTCCATCACATGCATAGCTGAATAAAAATCTTGAACGGCTTTATGGGGAAAGCTATATTTCTCATCATCACCAGTCAGAGAAGGTGCCTGGATCAGAAAGGCTCCAAGAACCTCATTTGCTGGAAGCTTTGAAAGGCAGCATGCAAGCTTCAGCCTTTGTACTGAAGGCTTGGACAGAACTACAGCATCCCCACAGTGGTTTATGAAGGCCTCTTTGCAGAGCTTCTTCATAAACTGCTGAACATTGTCTTTCAGTTCAGTACCCTCGACAGTTCTTGTTTCTTCATGGCCAGACAGCCTCTGAAGCAATCTCTTTAAGCACAACTCAAGTGTCTTTGTGAAGAGTTCTGTTGCCGTGGTCAGAATGTTTACAGCATGTGGGTCAAGGAACCATAATATTGTCACGAGGACCAAGTTGAAGGGGAACCGCCAGTGGGCTTGCATCCGGCTGTCTTTCCTTGACAGATACCGGAGGAGACCGGAGATGTCTCTGTTTATGGTGCCTGGGTCTTGTAAAACCTGGCTATAATTTCTGACAAACTCTCCACATTTATTTTCTTCTATGCCCAAAACCTTGATATGCATAATGTCATAGTTCTCTGGGACATATCTGTTGAAGTCAGGTACTTTGTTGGGTCGTGTTGTACAGAGAACAGTTACGTCATTGGTTCTGCCCATCCCCATGATTTCTCTCAGCACTCTATCTGATGCTTCATTAAGTTCATCAAGCCCATCCACAATGAACATAAGTCTATTTTGCTGAATACACTCAATCAGACCACGTTCAGCCATCAATGAGCCAAGGAGGTGTCCAAGGGAATTGATATCGTCTCGGCACCTACTTAAATATACCAAATCATAATCAGTGAGAGTCTCCATGGAACTAGTGCCTGAGGCCCAGTCACTTATCATCTTTCTTGTGAGGGTTGTTTTGCCAACACCCGCAGGCCCTTCGATGAGTAACACGGAACAGTCTTTCCCTTTCTGTTCCCGTCTCTCCTCTGCCTTTGCAAGAAGTTCACTATATTGGATGAACTCATGTGTTTGTGAGCCTTCCTGCTTGATTTCCATCGAGGTGAAGACCTTGTCCACACGCACCTTCGATTTCCCAAGCAAACTCGAAGCTGGTCCAAAACTGGACTCCTTTCTATAGAGTCTTTTCAATTCTCGTTTCCCTTCGACTTTCACCTGCTGGCACAGTCTGTCAAAGACTATTTCGTGACAACCTGATGTGTGTAAAGGGTTGTTTCGAAGACTGTTGACCTCTTTGTTTAGATCTTCCAAGTTAGCTTGAACGATGTTATCATCTATGTTGTAGATTTCTGCTACTTTCTTCAGGGCATTATTGAGCAGATCCCTCAGCTCCTCTATCACTCTAAAAAAGTTTTGATCATCCACAACATACTCTTCATGTAGGAACTCATTCCTACGATTCTTGATGGATGTCACATACCATTCCAGTGTCTCTGCTGAAGTTGTCCATTGAGCATCTCCCGGAGGTGCTAATCCATCACAGCCGAACATGATGCAGATGTATAAAAGGGAGACATCAAATGTCGTGATATCACCACTCTTCTCTATCTTTTTCCTTTGACTCTGATTAAACTTCTTGCGTAATGTTGTTATAGAAATCATCTTCACTTGTATGAGGTACTCGTAAAAGGTCTTGCCAGCCCACCTCTAGCAGCAATTTGAGCACCATTTTGCTTGTCTGAGTGGTAATCTCGTATAAGACGGGGGTCAGCTTTGACGAGGACGGAGCCATTGCGTAGGCGGATGGTGACTGAGCGGCTGCCGGTCTGCAAGAAAATATAAGAGTGGGTGTCAATTCTTCACTTCCAATGCGGCCTCATTAGAATATCCACATGTACACAGCTGAACAAAGAAAGGCCATCATAACAGCACAAACAAGCAAATCAATTTAAACTAAATTCTGTTTCCTCGTCACCAGTACACCAGCTATGCCAAGCATCATCCCTAGGCCTCGGCATGAAATTCAAGTCATTTCAGCCATCAGAAAAATAAAAAGCTCTTGAAATGTTGGAGAAATCGTTTTTCTTCAAACAGATTAAATCAGTATTTATCCTAAGAGGACACGCCAT
This sequence comes from Penaeus monodon, assembly GCF_015228065.2. Lineage (NCBI taxonomy): Eukaryota > Metazoa > Arthropoda > Malacostraca > Decapoda > Penaeidae > Penaeus > Penaeus monodon. Next base: position 2,235 of record NW_023649581.1, on the reverse strand, counting down.
CCAGGTGTGAAATTATTGGAATAATTTAGATAAGAGCATGGAATTCCGTCTAAGAGACACAAATATATGGATAGATAGAGACAGGTAGACATATATATAGAGAGAGAGTGGGAGAGAGGCAAAAGGAGAGAAGGGGGGGGGGAGTGATATATATATATAAATATATATATATATATATATATAATATATATATATATATATATATATATATATATATATCTGTGTGTGTGTGTGTGTGTAGAGAGAGAGAGAGAAAAGGGGAGAGAAAGAGAAAGAAGAAAGAGAGAGAGAAAGAGAGATGGAGAGTCGAGGGAGGGAGAGAGAGAATGAGAGATGGAAGGTGGTAGGAAGGGAGTGAGGGAAGGGGGGAAATGAAGAGGAGAGAGAAAGAGAGAGACAGACAGACAGACAGACATAGAGAGAGGGATTAGAGGGAGAAAGAGAAATTGTGTCTGTTTGTGTGTTAGAGAGAGGGAGAAAAAAAAGGAGGGAGGAAGGAGGGGGGACAGAAAGAGAGATACATGAAAAGATAGAAAAAGAGAGAGGTAGCCAGACAGACAGACAGAAGAGAGAGAGAAAGAAAGAGAGAGAGAGAGAGAGAGAGAGAGAGAGAGGCAAAAGGAGTGAAAGGAGGAAGAAGGGCGAGAGAGAGAAGGGTGAGAGGGAGAGAAAATATATATGCATATATATATATATATATATATATATATATATATATATATATATATATATAAATATATTATATATATATATAATATATATTATATATATATAATATATATATATATATAATATTATATATATATATATATATATATTATATATATTATATTATATAAATATATAGTATATATTATATATATAGAGATAGAGAGAGAGAGAGAGAGAGAGAGAGAGAGAGAGAAAGAGAGAGAGAGAGAGCGAGGAAGACAGACAGAGAAGGAAAAAGGAGAGGGGGGGGGGCGGGGAGTGTGGAACAAAGAGAAAGAAGGGGAGGGAGGGAGAAAATGAGAAAGAAAAGAGATAGAGAGAGAGAGGCAGACATACAGAGAGAGCGAGAGAGAGTCAGAGTGAGACAGACAGAGCGAGAGAGTGCGTAAGGAAGGGTGGGAAGAAGAAAAAGAGAGAGAAGGGAGAGAGGGGAATTCAAAGAGATATATCTCCCTCTCTCTCACTCCTCTCTCTTTCTCATTCTCTTTCCTTCTATCTCCCTCTTTCTCCTAACCCGGACCACATTATCTCTTCCTTTCTTTCTTTCTGTATATATCTATTTCGTCTTGTCTCACCCCTCACTCTCTCTCTCTCTCTCTTCTCTTTCTCTCTTTCTCCTTTGAGTGTTCCTTCCCTCTCTCTCTCTCTCTCTTTGTAAGAGACTGCTAGTGCCTCAATGTAATAACTAGTTACACAGTATGACATGCACATAACCACTATTTGTGTAGGCCATTGGACCAGAAGACCGCGTGGACATATGTTTAACACGTCGTTCTATGTCAATTAAGAACCATTGCCTCAGTGAGGGTGCAGAGGACAATTATAGCTAACCTCGCCTGACCTTTCAGTGTGCTTCCAGAAGTCACTGTGCCCAAGTCTCCACCAGCTTACGGCCCCCCAAGGCTGGCTGACCTGTCACGCGACACCGTGCTAGAACGGAGCTTGTAACTCAATTTTTATGTAAATTTATTATTTAAGTATAACCCGGGGTTGTTTAAATCGTGTAATAGATCTACGCTCCGGCGTTATGATAGTAGATACCGGTAAAATAATTAAAAAGTTATTCGTTCGATCAGCAAATTTCGAGTTGGTGTGGCCAGTAGTTACTAGGGTTTAAGCTGGAATAATTATTAAACACTCCTTCTCACCCTCTAGAAGTCACTTTTGGGTAAATCTCAAGTGATCATGTAGGGTATGTCACGAGCGCCTATCACAGATGCACTGGGTAGAGCGGGTTATTTATAGACTAACATGCATAATTTAACGCCGACGGGGGCGCATGGCCGCATCTACCCTTCGCTTCCAACCACGAGGGTACATCGTGGCGAATCTCCAGGCAGGCCCTCGACCCATCTCTAATTCCTCGCGGTCTCATTGAGCTGCCCAAGCCATGACTCCTGGGTCGTCCCACAGGCCTCCTCCACCTAGGGTTGTCTCGCAAGAGATCGATGCCAGGGTATAGGATACGAACTAGGCCATATAGCCTGAGCTGGCGATCCTGACTATACAAGCAACAGGTCCCAT
>NW_023649579.1:5000-6340 GCF_015228065.2 Penaeus monodon | reverse complement strand
TTCTCGGGGAAAAGGTCAAGATAGCCGTACCCTGATTTGACCTCCGCTGACCTTAGCGGGCGTGCGAGGTAATTTGAGAGCAATGGACCGGGTTTCGATGACGTTCGAGGAGAGGGGGGGGGTGTCTAGTGGTAGGGGGGTGGGGATGATAGGTAGGGGAATGGGTGTGTGTGGGGGGAGGGTATGTGGGTATTTGTGGGTGTGGGAGAGTTTGGGGCAGAGGGGAGGGGAGGGGGTAGGGTAGGGTGGGGGTTAGGAACAAGTGGGGGGGGTTGGGGTGTGTGAGTCGAGTGGGGAATGAAGTGGAGGAGGAGGAGGAGAGGGAAGTCTAAAAGTGGGGGGGGGAGGTTGGGGATGGGGGGGGGGGTGAGTCCAGTGGTTGAGGTGACTGACCCAAGGCTGGGGGTGGTGTCCTGACTGCCTCTGCTCTCTGCCCTGTCTGCTGTCTCTCTGTCTCTCTCTGTCTTGTCTCTCTCTGTCTCTCTCTCTGTGTCTTGTCTCTCTCTCCGTTTGTCTCTCTCTGTCTCTCTCTCTGTGTCTTGTCTCTCTCTGTCTGTCTTGTCTCTCTCTCCGTTTGTCTCTCTCTGTCTCTCTCTCTCACTCTCTCTCTTTTTTTTGGTCTGTCTCTTTCTCTTTCTTTCTCTTTCTTTTTATCGAGCTCTCTTTTTCTCTTTTTCTCTTTCTCGATCTCTGTTTCTCTCTCTTTCTCTTTCTTTCCTTTCCGTGCTCTCCTTCTCTCTTTTTCTCTTTCTTTCTTTCTTTCTCTATCTCAATCTCAATCTTTCTCTATTTTTTCTCTCTTTTTCCAACCATTATTACCGCCGCCCACCCGCCCACCCAAACGCCCGCATGCCCGAACACTCACACGCCCACTCGCCCACCCACACGCCCTCTCGACCACTCACACGCCGCACGCTCACACGCCCACACATCCACCTGCTATCAAACCCACACGCCCGCCCACCCATACGCCCACTCACCCGCCCACACACCCACATGCCTGCACGCTCACACGCCCACCCACACGCCCACCCACCCACACGCCCACCCACTCGCCCGCCCACACACCCACCCACCCCACACCCACACGCCCATCGCTAAACGAGTCACGGCAATATATCATAACATTCATAGGCTTATCAGTACGTTACTTATACCTTATAAGTATCTTTTCCTATCTTTTATCTCTCCTCATCTCCTGAAAATGCCCTCGAGATGCCCAGGTTGGTAATCGAGTGGGGGGGGGAGGAGGGGGGGAAGAGGATGATGGGGGAAGAGGAGTGGGAGGGAAGGGGGGGGGAGGACAGGATGGAAGGAAGGAAAAGAAAGAACGTGAAGGG
>NW_023649579.1:0-2500 GCF_015228065.2 Penaeus monodon | reverse complement strand
CAAACAGACAAATGATAAACAGATAAATACTCAAAATAAATAAATAAATAAAAATAGAATAAAATAAAGAGAAAAAAGAAACGAAAAAAAAAAAATTAGAAGAGAAGAGAATCAAATAAAGACAGACGAAAGAGAACCAATAAAACTCACGATAAAGGAAGGACGTGGAACAAAGACGCGAATAAATAGTATTGAAGTTAATCTTATCAAGTCTTCGAGATGTTAAGATTTGGTCTTTTCCTTTCTTTCTTCTCTTTCTCTATTCCCTTTCTTTCTTCTCTTTCTCTATTCCCTTTCTTTCTTCTCTTTCTCTATTCCCTTTCTTTCTTTCTTTAGTATCCCTTTTCTTTTCTATTCCTTTCTTTCTTCTCTTTCTCTATTCCCTTTCTTTCTTCTCTTTCTCTATTCCCTTTCTTTCTTCTTTTCTTATTCCCCTTTTTTCTTTCTTCTTAATTTTTCTTTTCTCTCTTTTTCTTTCTTTCTCTTTCTCTATTCCCTTTCTTTCTTCTCTTTCTCTATTCCCTTTCTTTCTTCTCTTTCTCTATTCCCTTTCTTTCTTCTCTTTCTCTATTCCCTTTCTTTATCGCGTCAGTTTAATTTTTTATTTCCCTTTTTTTATTGTTGTTGTTTGTTTTTTTTTCTTTCTTCCTTCTCCTCCTCCTCCCCTCATCCCACTCCTTCTCTCTCTCTCTCTTCTCCTCCTTCCTCCTCTCCTCCTCTTCCCCTTTTCCTTCTTCTCTTCTTTTTTCCTTTTTTCGTTTAATTTTTGTCTTTTCATTTTTCTCAAATTTCTTTTTATATTATTTTCCTTTTTTACTTCCCCGTGTCTTTATTTTCCACCTTCTCTTCCTACTAATCTTCCTCTTCCTTTTCTTTATATTCTCCTTGTTATCCTTCTCCGCCTTTTCCCCACTTCTTATTTTTCCTATTATCCCTTTCTTCCTTTTTCTTCTTCACTCCCCTCTTCTCTTACTTCTTTCTCTCTTTCCCTTTCTCCGGTACATTTTTCTTTCTTCTTCCTTATCATTCATTTTCCTCTATTCCCCTTTCCTCCCTTTTTCCTTCTTCACTCTTCTCTTCCCTTCCTCCTCTCTCGCATCTTCTTCTCTCCCTATTTCTTTTTTTTTCTTCTTCCTTATCATTTATTTTTCTCTATTACCTCTTTTTTCTTCTCACTTTTTCGTCTTTTTTTTTCTCTCTCTCTCTTTCTGTTTATCATCCATTCGCTTATTTCTTATCATAACAAACTTCAGTCGTAGCTAATGTAAAATTTTCCAGACTGACTGGACTGTCTCTTCTGTCTACTATCTATTCTAAAACCTTCTCTACTTCTCTCCCCTTCTCTGATCTGCGATCACTATGACGTAATATTTATACTCTTTCTACTTTCTCTTCCTTCTTGTATACATGATTATATACAAATGACTAATGAAATGCGACTTGACTGACGGTATCTGATTGCTGTACGCTGGATGACTGACTGGATGACTGACAGGATGACTGACTGGATGACTGACAGGATGACTGACTGGATGACTGACAGGATGACTGACGGGATGACTGACTGGATGACTGACAGAATGACTGACAGGATGACTGACAGGATGACTGACTGGATGACTGACTGGATGACTGACAGGATGACTGACAGGATGACTGACAGGATGACTGATGGTGACGACGGGATGACTGATGGAATGACGGGTGAGACAGGATGACTGACTGGATGACTGGCTTACCGACCGACTAACATGAATGACCAATTGACAGACTCACCAACAGGATGACCGGCTTACCGACCGACCGGGGTTTTGATGTTTGACTAACAGGGGGGCCCCGACCGAAAACAGGATGCCGACTGATGTTTGATCACTGACGGTCATGGATGACCATCTGACTGAGTGACTGACAGATGGGTTTGATTTGTCTGAAAAGGCGGTAGGATAAATGATTTAAAGCCCCAACAGACTAAATGACTGACACGGTTGCTGAGTGACTGAATGAAAAGTCAGCTTAACGAGCGAATGACTCACGACCACGACTCACATTATTATTTTGTTGTTTTATGGATTTTTATCTCTTGGACGGGATATGGGCATGATGATCACCTGTCATTATCATCATATCATCACTTCATTTTCACTATATTATTTTCATTATCATTATACCACTGTCATTATTTTTTGCATGCACCATCACCTATTATTTCTCACCCCCATCCCCCCCCATCATCACCATACTACGACACCTCATCATCATCGTCATCATCACCCTCATAATTTTTCCCCATCATCTTACCACCCACCATCACCACATCACCATCACCCTCACAAAAACTCATACCACCCACCACCCATCACCAATCATATCTCCCCATCTATCACCATCCCACCCCTACCATCAACCATCACCACCACCCCCATCACATCACCATACCCCCATCACCATCACCACCACTCATCACCCTCCCATACCATCACCCCCAAAAACCCCCCTAATC
>NW_023649578.1:5000-6341 GCF_015228065.2 Penaeus monodon | reverse complement strand
TAAAAAATATATTATTTTTTTTGCATTATTACTTATTTATTTATGCGAAATATTTAAGGTTGAGATATATATTTATATTTTACATATACAGCATTGAATATATACATATAAAGCATATACAAAGAATTTATACGCATTGATATATACGTTTATATATATATAATATATATAATATATATACATATAAACATATACATATAAATATATACAAAAGATATATAAGTATATCTATGTACATGTACACACACAACACACATATATATTGTGTATAATATATATAGTATATATATATATAATATATATATATATATATATATATATATATATATATATATACATATATATATATATATAATTTGTATATATATATATTATATATATAAATATTTATTTATTTATTTATTTATTATTTATACACACACGCACACGCGCGCACACACACACACACACACATATATACATGTATTATATATATATATATAATATATATATATATATATATATATATATATATATATATATATGTGTGTGTGTGTGTGTGTGTGTGTGTGTGTGTGTGTGTGTGTGTGTGTGTGTGTGTATACCTACATAAATATGTATATATACATGAACCGTATTCATATTGACAAATGTAGACAAGGTATGAATGAGAATGAATATCTTCACAACACAAGAGATGCATTTGACCGGTTTCGATTGCGTCTTCGTCAGAAATACATACATCAGAGAAATTACATAGAAAATATATATCAGCCGTGAACTGACAAAATACCTGATGTGACCTCCTATTCGTTGCTCGTAGGATTGTTGCTGTGACCTTGGATAATCTGAACCTGCCCGATTCCGTGTTGACATTACTCTTCGTCGCGATGTATGCTGCTTCCATAATTTTTCTTTTTAGTTTGTTCAGTCCTCCATGGAACATTTCTGCTTCCTTCCAGTTCGGTAGATGTCCAGCTTCATCTACATGTATCACCATGGCATTGGAAGTTCTGTGGTGACGGATGTCAGCTCGATGTTCGCTGATCCTGGTGCTGAAACCACGGTCTGTTTCCTCAAAGTATGCTGTATCGCAACCGCTGCAGGGTATGCGATACACAACACTACAAGGGTTGCTTTCGTGCTGCTTTCTGTCACGTATTAAGTCATGTATCTTTTCCCCGGATGTGCTGGCGATTCTCACTGTTTTGCCGAAGTATCTGCTGATCGCCTGGGAAATGTTACATGACGGTAAAATGAGACAATTATTAGAAGAGGGTGCGGGGTCTGCTCTTACAAGTATGCTCTCCGCCTTCTTTCTGAGGTTTAACAGGAAGCCTCTTGGATACTTGTGTTTCATGA
>NW_023649577.1:0-6341 GCF_015228065.2 Penaeus monodon | reverse complement strand
AATAAAACTTAAGAATTGACATATCGGGGCGCGGGGGGGGGGGAGAGTTCGAGGTTCGAGTCACCGGCCGGCGCGTTGTTCCCTGGGCAGGAACTTCACTCGATGCTACCTAGCCACTGGGTGCCAAGCCAGCCCAAGTCAGTGCTGGTCCCAAGCCCGGATAAATAGAGAGAATGATTACCTAAAAGGTAACACCGGCACTCTCCGTGGAAAGGAACTGGGGACCTTACCACGTACTCACTCCAAGAGCATCACAACATGAAAACTGCAATTGAGTATCATGCTGTGACCACGGCGGCTCAGACATGAACCTACCGTTAAAAGAAGAAGAATATATGAACATACACATACGCACTGTAACAGGCAGTAGAGCCAATAGTACAATGGCTATAACTGGTTTGGCAGTGAGAGTGGTTCAACGACTCGACTCTTTATTAAGGAAGAAGAGTACAACACAGTGAAGGGAACACACAAAACATTGTCATGGATCAAGCACTGTATGCAGTGTCACGTGTCCGGCTCAGAGACTGTGTCCGTGTTGCGAGCCAAAAGGACGCAATTATCATGCAGGAGGCTGTTGGTAACCTGGGCACGGTGACTTCTGGGAGCAATCTGCAGGGTCAGACGAGGTCAGATATAATCATCTAGGCCCTCGCTGAGGCAATGGTTAAACATAAGGAGTCCAAATGGTCTTTTGGTCTAACGGCCTATGTGTATGCCATATCAATTCCTGCTCTAGCGAACATCCTGGTCTGCAGGCCTATGGCCATCTTCCGGTGACGTCTTTCCCACAGCATCCTAAGGTGACCGTTTCTGCAACAGGGTCCTTCTTCAGTGCCGTATCGGATATCGGTGAACTAGATGATACATGTAAGGGCCAAGATAGTAAGAGAAAAAGAAAGACAACAGAGAAGAGGGGATGTTAAGTGATACTAGTTGGTTATATAAATTTGCAGTTTTCGGTGTTTTTTAATTTATTTTCGCCTTTTTTCGTTTTGTTTTACTTTCACAAAGATAAAGAAGAAAATAAGGGAGGGAAACATAAGTAGCGATCCGCAAGGACCTTGGTGAACTACAAAAATATTCGCAAGCTTTCTCGCAAGTAAATGTTCCCAGGTCAGTACTTCATGGTGCAATCCATGATTCTATTTATTCTACATTTCGGACTCGCTACATAATTCTGAAACACCGAGGTAGCCAATATCTAACTATGCATGTGAGACTACGTAAGACTTCATCGATGGGGAGTCCCTATACCTAAAATGCCAAACGAAATAAAATGCATCACCAATGAGCAATAATAATGCTATGTGCATTCTTATGGTGTAAACTAGTAAAACAACCAGTTAACGAGTTGTCTCTCAAGCCACTTATGTACCAACAACCGGAAGTGAAGGAAAGTAAGGTCAGGTCGAGACGGGAAGCGAACAATAACGAGAGTAGAAATACATAATATTATATTTGTGATAAGATAAATGAAATCAGTAAGAGAATTAAACGAACTGAAGGAAAGAATGAGTGAATTTCTAAGAGTCAATCACGAAAACTCATACACGAAGAGAATGAAGTGCAGAGAATTCCGTGAAATAACAAGGAGGTAATTCACAGACTGAAAAAAAATTACAACCGCGTTAGTTTTGTTGTAGGTGAAACATAGAAATCTCTAAAAAAAAGAGAAATTAATTTAATTTATTAATGAGCAATATTCAAGTTTTTTAAATGCAGTAAACTGAAATCAGAAATATAGCCTAGGTTAGAAAGTAAGTTGAGAAACGCTGCCATTTCCTGTCACAAAATTTCCACACTTAACACTTCTACCTAGTGAAACCGACGTGAGTGATGCACATATGGCTGTACACTTTTTTGGGAGAAGGAGGAAAAAAGGAATGAAAAGCTCAAAACATATATTTAACGGGGTTTTTGAAAAACATTTTGCATCGTGGAAGCGTTAGTCGAGCGGATTTTGGAAACTGTCTCCTAATTGCCTCCAATTCTTCACCCACATAATCGTCATGACCAGAAGAAGTCTGAGAGATATCTTAGCTCCATCCTTTAAAAATACATAGACACAGATGTTCAATATTAATAATTAGGTTTTATGAAAAAAACATTCATATGTTTGTCACAGAAAAATGCTCATATATGACCTATTTTTTAAATTTCAAACACAGAATAAACATCCTCCTGGCACAAGCAGCATCAATATTGAAAGGAGTAGAAGGGGGGCAGCAGAAATTGCCGCAGCCATTTCCCCAAGGCAATAAAGAAGAAACGCTGAGCCATGCCTTAATGGGGGCCCGAAGACATGGATCAGGGACCGTGTACACCACCATCCCACAGATCACCATAGAGCTCTCCGCGAGGTAAAGGAGCCACAGGTAAGGACAGACGGCCTACACAAGCCAAAGTCCAGCAACGGAAAGCATTATGATCACAAGGAGCTGTCCCCAGTCCCACGCACTCTGCTATGGGTGGGTCGAAACCCATTAAGGTCAGAGATGCTGTAAATTGATAATAATTTTCAGAAATACCACTATGTTTGGTTTAAAGATATATACAACTTGAAAAGCACCAGTGAACTTAAACAAATGTTTCATTAGAAACAATCATTAGATACTCACCAAGCTATGACACATTACCCTCGGTCACTATAAATCTGCTGGTGTCCTCCTGGAGCTTGGGCAAGACCGCACTCCAGTCAAACATCTTTCCCGTTGATAAGGTCCGTACTGCTCACTGAAACCCAAACTCACAACCTGTACGGCATATCAATGTGCAAAGGTCTATATTAGCCATTTGTATACAAAATTGTTTTTCTCTATTTTTTTATGATCACCGTTTTTCTCCATTATTTAATTGAACAAGTACTTTTATCAGATTTTTTCTCTGATCTCTCCCCATTAACAGTATCGATTGTAAATGCCCAATAACATTATTTTTGATCAAGTAAATGAAATACACTAGGCCTTTGAGCTATTCAACTTGTCTCAGTGTTAAAGGAATCTTTTGAACTCTGGCTTTTCTTCGTTCTGTAAAAGAGAAAATTTGGAATTAGACGAGGGTAGTTAAAATGATAATTCACTATGATTATTATGTAGTTATTTTTTGTGTTATATCTCTTAAAATGATAGCTTTGGCAAATGATGATACGATAGAATAACAGAAAACTAAGCTTGATGAATGTCATCTTCATGAATCATCATCATTATCATCATCAAGCGGCTAACGTCGACGGGGGCGAATGACCGCATCCACCCTTCACTTTCAGCCACGAGGGTCCCTCATGGCAGGTCTCCAGGCAGGCCCTATCCCATCTCAAAACCCCTCGCAAACAGGTCCCCCCGAGCTGCCCAAGCCAGGGACTCCTGGGTCGCCCCACGGGCCTCCTCCCCCCAGGGTTGTCTCGAACCTGATGGGCAGGGTATCCACAGGGAAACGAGCTAAGTGCCCATAGGGCCCTGATTTGGCGATCCCGGATTATGCAAGTAACAGGTCCCATGCCAGTCTCAACGATGGACACGTCGTCCTGCCAACTGTACCCCTGGTCCAGCAGAGACTTGCTACAAAAGGCATCAAGACAAGATCCAAGGCACTAGATAGCATCCGGGTTTCGCTTCCAAAGAACAAACTAGCAGTATCAAGGCCTTGAAGAAAAGTAGTTTGGGTCCTTTTGCATACGTGCCGAGTTCATAGCTCCTGTTTCCAGGCCAGTCCGTCTTTTGACTTTTTGGTCTGAGCCCAGAGATGGACTACGCTACCAAGGTATTTTAAAATTCTGTGACTTTAACGCCCTCGCTGCAAGCAGGTTTGACTGAATGGGTTCTCTAACAGACCCCCAAAGTCCTTGAATCTTGGTCTTGGTCCAGGAGACCTATAGGCCTAAGGGGTTTGCCTCTTTTGCTAAATGAAATCAAGACCCGCCACCAGTGACTCTAGGGACTCAGATAGGTTTAGCGTCATCATCGGCAAAGTCAAGGTCTGAGACATATAGGTTTGCTATTGGGCAATAATCCGTGTCGGAATTCCCGAGTCTCAGGATCTCCCATAGGATTTTCGATGCCAAGAGTCAAATGCTCTTGAGGTTGATGTAGGCTGCAAGCAAACCCACAACCAAACTTACAACAGGTTCCACAATTTTTTGTAGTGGTAGGGCTTGCCAGGGGTGAATCCAGACTGCTCTGGTCTTGATGCCTTTGTAGGTGGTTGAGGATCTGTTTCAGAAGAATGTGGGTGAAAACTTTGCCAGATATGCTAAGCAGGGTAATGCCACGGCAGTTGCTACAGTTCCAGCGATCCCCTTTCCCTTCCAGAGAGGAAAGAGCAAGCCCTCAAAAGGTCAGGGGAATGGTAACCCGGCTGCCAGATGGCAGTCAAGACTGCATGCAAGCCCTAAGCCATAGGTTCACCCTCAGCCTTTCAAAGTTCAAACAGGGATATCACATATGCCCGCAGCATCCCACACTTTAGCTTGGAAATCACCATCCTAACCTCCGTTAGGGTAGGAGGTTCCTCACTGATGGGTGGCTCCAGCATAGGTATTGTGATATTGCTTGCATCCAAGCTAACTGTTGGAGAATCTACTGGTACAGTGCTCAAAATACTCAGCCCCAAGTTTATGAACCCCAACATGATTTGAGATAATCTGTCCATCTACTGAGCAGAGTGCAATCATCTGCGAGGAGGGCTTAGAGTTCAGCATTTCAGGGCTTGGTAGCCAGGGCAAAGGTTGTTTACCAAAAAATGGCCTACAGCCTCTTAGCAAGATTCCTAAGAACTATTCCTTGTCCCCTTTTAGCAGTGTCCAAGCCCTATGCACCAAAGAGGGACGCAAGACCTGATTGCCATTCAGCCGAGCCATGCAACATGCTTCGGTGCCCCCCAAGTCTCCAGGGAGATGGAATTCTGCCTTGCCCCTCGGGCATACGCCAATGGACTCTGGATGTTTCAAGTGTTTCACACTTGAAGAACTCCAGAGAGCAACTGGGTCCATCATGTTATCAAATTCTGTGAATCGATCAGAGACTGCCATGGTGAACCCACAGGACACTCCTCCTCCCTCATTCTTTTCCAAGTGAAACAACTTAGAGTGGCCACTAGAGGGATGGGGAGTTTTGAATTGGACCCACAAGGTAGCCACAACCAGCCTATGGGGAGTGCCACAGAACTCAGCACTCCAGTAAACTATAAGTTCTGGAGGATCCTCTATCGTGTTTCTAACAAGAATGTGGTCGATCTCCTTTGCCACTGTACTATATTGCTATACCATTTCCAGTGATGCGGGTTGGAACGCTGGTACCAGGAGCCAGAGATTCTAATGTTTTGGGGACTACCAAAGTCCCACAGAAGGAAGCTGTTCTCGTTGCTGAGATCAGCTCCGAGCCATGGGAGCATCTCATAGCTAGCTTGGTCACAGCTGCATACCGCATTGAAGTCACCCAGAACAATGTGACCCCTTCACTGGAGGCAAGTGTCTGCCACAGAGAGAGTTGGCATAAAACACCTCTTTTACATCGAGTTTAACAAATATCAGTAGGGCATATACAGCAATAAGAGACGAAGCCAAAGGCATGCTTTAGTCTCATTGCCATAATACGCTCAAACAACCAGTGTCACCTCAATACCGAGAGCTGAAGTCGGTGGAGATGGCTATTGGGTACACATGGAGGTGGGTGACCATCGCTGCAGTGCGTCAGTAGATGGCTATGGCTACACCATGGAGGTGATGACCATCGCTGCAGTGGATCAGTAGATGGCTAGGCTAACACCATGGAGGTGATGACCATCGCTGCAGTGCAATCAGTAGATGGTGTACCCACCCATGTTGATCATGCTGCTGCTAGGTCTTTTCACCTCCCAAAAAGGGCAGCCACCTCAAATCCCAGTTGCTCCAATTTCCCGATAGAAGAGGTAACCACTCATCCTGCCACAAGAACCGGATGTTCCAAGCACCTACCCAGAAAGCTCACCTGAGTGTATAATAAAATATATATATATATAAAATATATATTATATATATATAAATATATATATATATATATATATATACATGTACAAGGGACATAACATTTATATAATATATATATATAACTAATATATATATATTGATATAATATAAAAATATATAATAAATATATATATATTATATATATATAAATATATATAGATATAGATATAATATATATATAAAATATATATATATATATATTATATAATAATTATATATAATATTAATTTATTATATAATATATATAATATTAATAATTATAAAATATAATATATATATATATATATATATTATATAAAAAATAATATATTAAAATAGTAAAAATTATAATATATAT
>NW_023649576.1:0-6341 GCF_015228065.2 Penaeus monodon | reverse complement strand
ACAACTCATATCACTCTACTTAAAGGAATTTGAAGCACACAACAATAGCCGCCGTGTGGTAAAGAATATGCAGTATGCTTTTTACCATGGCAGCAGAGTTTCCTGCTGGCCACCAATCCCCCCCACCCAGGTAAGCACAGTGCCCGAAAACAAAATGAGCGCCCAAAAAAAATTTGACACAGGCCGGGCCATAATGGAAGCCTGAGGGAAGCTGGGAAACTTGCAAACCTCCAAGAAAAGCCAACAGACAAACACTAGCGAAGAGGAAATTAAGCGATATATCATTTCTAGTCTGGTGCACCTTCAGCAGCCACAGAAAAACATACTAAGAGGCTCCTTGCCATTATGTTTAAAAAAAAAAAAAATCTTTTATCCAATGTGTTCCTACCAGTTTATGACCCTAAAGATCAGAAAAACTTGGAGACTAAAAACCAAATTTACTGGAGAGGAAACTAAGTCCCCCAAGAGAGGGATGGGAAAAGATTTGATGCTGGGGAAAAATTAAAGCCTAAGAGTGGGGATGGAGGGCGACGGGGATCAGGGAATAGACAAAAAATTAGAAGAAAAATTACTTTTGGTGGGCCATCGCAAAAATAAAAAAAAATGGCAATGGGCAGGTCATTTTACATCCAGAAAACAGGACAACAGATTGGACCAAAGATTGTAACACACTGGGTTTATAGATAATATAAAGGGGAGACCTAGGGCCAGAACCAGGGGACAAGATGGCATGATGAAATTTAACAAAAATTTGGGGGGTTTAAAACTGGAAAACAAAAAACCACAAGACAGATTAAAGTTGGAAAAAAAACTGGGTCCCTTGCGGTGGATTGACCCAGACTGATGATGATGATGATATATATATGTATATGTATATATATATATTTTTTTTTTTTTCCAACATGCCACTGCAGGACATAGGCCTTTTCCCTCATTTCACTATTGAGGGGTTCATTTTGGCAGTCTCTCTCACCTGAGGCCCCTTTTCTTATGAACCGCGGATCGGCATGCTAACACTTGTGCCACGGCCGGCGACTTTTCCCTATTAAAAAATTTGCCATTTGATTTTCTCAACGCGATGCCCGGTTTTCTTTGACGTGAGATCGGGCCTGTAGTCAGAGCCACAGGCATTTTTACGACGCCGCGACGAAGGAATTGAACTCGGGACCATGATGGCCCGAATTCCAGTGTTTTCTGACCGCTGGACCACTGCAGCAAGTTATATATATTGTTGTGTGGTGTGTGTGTTGTGGTGGTTTTAAAAAAATTATATCTTTATATATATTATTAATAAAATTTTATATAAAATATATATTTTTTTTTTTTTTTTTTTTGTTTTTTTTTTTTTTTTTTTTTTTTTTTTTTTTTTTTTTTTTTAAGGAAAAAAGGTATTTGCCCCCCGCTCGTAATTTTCCCTCCTAATGTGGGGGAATTTATATATATTTTATATATTATATATATATTTTATATATAAAATTAAAAATAAAAGTCAAAAAAAAAAGGTAGACTAATTTATGGCCGGGGAATAATTTTTCATGTTTTATTAGCAAACGTTTTTTCCAGAGATCAATCCATTTCTCCGTCATCAGTTGCTGTAATAATGAACCAAAAATAGCGTGGCCATTAGAAAAGAGAAAGATTTTGATTAAAGAGGTTCTTCTAATTCAAAAGAACAATATATTCAAAAACAAAATTGTGAAAAAGAAAAAAAAAAAAAAAAAAAAAAAAAAAAAAAAAAAAAAAAAAAAAAAAAAAAAAAAAAAAAAAAAAAAAAAAAAAACAAACCGGGGAAAAAAAAAAAAACAAAAAATGGAAAAAAAAAAAAAAATAACCAACATGGGGATAGCGGGTAATGGAAAAAAAACTTTTTAAAATGTGAACCCAGGGTTGCGGTAGTGTTGGTTTTTTAAGCTCTGGTTTATTTTTTTCGTATCAACAAAGATTCCGAGTTTGGGAGGTCTCGGCGGGAGGAGTGAGAGGAAATAGAAAATTAAAAAAGGGTCTGTTTTTGGAAAAAGGATGTGTGTTGGGGAGGGGTTTTCTTATGGCCGAGAAGATGATCGGGTTTCAGCGTAGTGTGGCGGAAAATGACTTTGCTTGTTTTTCCTTTGGCGGTGGGGGGGGATAAACCATCGTTGGGTAGAACCCCACTTTCCTTACTTGGGCCTTTCGGGGGAACAGTGGGGATAACCAAACATTGGAATACAAATCAAGTGACAATTTCGTAGCTTTTTTTTTGGGAAATTTGGCAATATTTAGAATTACTTAAGACAAAATGAAATTTTTACTGCGGGTTATAGTTTGTTTTGTAGGACTTCAAAGCCTTCAATTTTCGTCCATAAGAGGCATTTTTTAAACATTTTTCCTTTTGTTTCCTTTTTAACATGATACAACAGGTTGATCTGAGAATTTTTTTTACAAAGAAAAGTCTTTGTTATTTATCAATAGATATAATGGGTACTCATTGTTTACAAAAGAAGTTTTTTAGAGAATTTAATCTCATCCCTGAAAGTGGACCAATTGCTACATAGATTATAGGCCCCCCAGGGGGGACGTGTTGGTTTTTTATGCTGTTGATTTTATAAATAAATGGGATATTGCTGAGAAAAGGAAGGCCGAGGCCAGTAAAAAATTGGTTTTTCGGTAATGCTGGTATGGAAGCGGGCCGTGATCATTGTTAACACAGGTGGGGCTTTTTGCTTACCCAGAAAAACAAAATTAGGGTCATATTCATTGAGACCCCCCAACAAAAAAAACTCCGGTTTGTTTCTGTTTCCCCACACATTTCCCGGCAAAGGGGGACCAGAATCCCAATTTAGCCTGCTTCCCTCACGGGATTTTATATTATTCAAAACATTAAGTATGGGGGGCCATGGTAGTTCTTTGCACATTTGTTATGGCTAGACGTGAATTAAAAATCAAACCCGCTTAAGAAAACTGCTGATTCACTGGGTTTTGCCCCTCCAAACATCAACCCGGGTTAAGCACAACCATTGTGTCTGAGTGTAATATCGGGGCTGACAAAACATGATAAAACGTGGGTGACTATACAAAAAAATATGTGGCTTCGTGTGGTGGGGTCTAAAAGCAAAGTATTACCCAATAATTGACATTTTTGCTATTTAGAAAACGTAAGGCAAAGGGCATAGGTTGCTGGGAAATTTCTTCGTTTTTTGGAGATGTAAGGGGCAGAAAGTGTTTTTGGTTTTGGTTCACATTGATAAAACTTACCTAAGGTGGAATCTGATGACAAGCTGAAAAAAGGGGTTTAGGGGAGAAATTTAGATCACTTCTTTAACCCTTATTAATTTGGGACATTGAAAAAAAATAGTACCCAATTTTGGATGCGTCACCAAAAAATGGGAAATGTTTTAATTTAGAACAAGAAAAATTAGGGGGGAAAATTGGCCAAAACTTATTGGACCCCCAAGTAAATGATTTTCTTATGAGGGGGAAACGATACCGCCAAAAAACACAAAAACACACATTATGTGTTTTATTGTTTGTACCATAGATATTATATATATATATATATATAGATATAGAAAGATCTGATATAGTATTACTATAGTATATTATAACTCTATATATCATATAGAGATATATATTATATATATATATATATAGATCATAATATTAATATTAATTAATTAGATATATATATATGATATATATGATATGCGGTTGCTGCTTGCGGAAAGAAGAGTGTGGTGTGTTGTGTGTGCATGGAAAATATATCCCATATAACATATGAATCAATTTAGATTTAATTACATTTAACTATTATTTAATTATTAATCACTTCAGTGGTAATTTATATAATATAATATATTATATAATTATATATATAAAGATATATATATAGATATAAATAGAAAGAAAGTGAAAATAGCCAAAACAAAACTCCACTCTTTCATCTTCCGTGTTTGATTACAATGGAAGAAAAAAAAAAAAAACCCACAATTACAAAAACAACTAGAATTTTTTGAAAAATTGAAAAACTAACCCAGGTTTCGGGAAAATCCAACCTGGGTGGATTTTCCCAACTTCAGGCTGAAAAGAGGAAAGGGAGGGGGAGGGGGGTATAAAAGAGGGGAGGAGGGGAGGAGAGGGCAACCGTCCTCTTGGGAAAGAACGGGGGGCCAGGTGAGGGACAGGTGGTGGACGAACGGGAAGACAGAGGGAGGGGTCCATATCAGGTCGGGGGAGGATCGGGCTGAACGGGGGGACTTATGGAAGGCCCGGGGTGGGGCCGTGCATACGGGAAAAGGGAAGGGTCCGAAGGGGATATTGGGTAAAGCAAGGAGGCTGTTTCAGCAGAAGAAAAAGCCGCGTTCCAAGATGAAAAAAAATTTAGGCAGCAGGCTTTTATAATAAGGGGAAGGATTTCCACCCCTCCCTCCCCTCTCAGTCTTGGAGGGGGAGTGGGGGGAAAATCGGGGCGGAAAGGGAAAAAAAGGACCCAACACCCAATCTGCGCTGCTGGGGACCAAGGGTCCAAATCTGATGGGGGGGGGGGGGCCCATGTCCCCAACTGATGGGGCAAAAAAGAGGGCCGTTATTGTCGTGGTTTCCCCCTGGGACTAACCAGATTACTTATGTTGGAAGGGTGGTGGAACCAGGGTGGGGACCGCTTGGTTAAGTACTGGCGGCCCTGTTTCGCCAAAAGTATCTGCTTATCACAGGGAGGGGTCATAAGGAACCAAGGGCATAAGGTGGGCCCCCCCACACTTCGAGGTAGGGAAGGAAGGGGCCTGGTTGATGGAACCAGGTTGCGACGGGTAGGAGTGGTTCCCCACCTGGCGAATACGACTCAGGCCTGCCAGTTGAGAGGGTGAAGAGGGGCGACGGGAGGGAGAGTAGATTTCCTCAGTGTAGGGCAGGCTGAGGACGGGCAGGTGAGGAGTCTCTTTAGGAGGAGAGTCGTGTAGAAGGTACGCCGTGCCCTGGATAACGCGGCGTCGAGAACATGACCAGGGTAGCCCAGTTTGGAGAACGAGCGACGAAGGAAGACGATCTCTCCATCCAGGTACTGGGGGTCACAGATGCGAAGGGCGCCGAGGAACAGCGAGGTGCAACACCTCTCTTACATGGAGAGGGTGGTATGAGAAGAAGTGTATGTACATACCACTATGCATAGGCCTCCTGTATATGGAGAAGGAGAAGTGGTCAGCAGAGCGATGGACTAGGGGTCCCAAGAAAGGGAGCTTGTTGTTAACCTCCCATTTCACCTTGAAACGGATGGAAGAGAAGAGGAGAGTTTCAGCTGCATCAGGAAACCCGGAAACAGGCAGGTCATGAGGCCAGAGAGCAAAGACGTTCGACGTACCTCAGCCAGATCGACGGCCGAAGGAGATGGAAGGGAGAAGCTCAGACTCGAAGAATTCCATGAACAGGTTTGCCAGGACTGGAGAGAGGGGAGAGCCCATGGCAACACCGAACGTCTGAGAGTAGAACGACCTTCAAAGGAAAAGGAATTAGACTCCAACACACAGACGAATCAGCTGGAGGAAGACGTCGGGGCAGAGGGAGACGAGGATCCTCTGCGGGGAGTCTCCTCTGGAGGAAAGCAAGGACATCATCAAGCGGGACCTTGATGAACAGGGAGTCAACGTCCAAGCTCATCATGGTCGCTGGTGATACTCCTGAGAGTGGCGCAGGTGAGCAGGAGAGAAGGTGCCAAGAAAGGGAGTGAGACACTTCGCCAGCCAGGCCGCAAGAGGGTGCGTCACAGATCCCCGGGAGGAGATGATGGGGCGCAGAGGCACGGCCGGCTTATGGGTTTTAGGAAGCCCATAGAAATGAGGAGTCGAGGGTTAGACCCTGAACCTCTGGTAGAGATTCGCCTCCGGAAAACAGGCGCTATCTCTTTCAGGCTGACGGTGGAAGGTAGCAGCAAGCGTTCACGGGGGTCCTGGGTAGAGGGCATAAGTAGAGGCGTCATCCAACAGGTCGGCCTTCTGCAGGTAAGAGGCACGGTCGAGGACCACCACCGAGTTGCCCTTGTCAGAAGGCAGAATGGTGACGTCCTCACGGTAATGCCTGGGAATGGAAGGGTTAGGATGGAGGAGAGATTCGAGGGCCGGGATGAAAGCACCACGAAGGAGAGAGACATCAGGCAAGGAGTTCCTGTGAGAAGAGATGAAACGGTCAAAGGATGAAATAATGTCGATGGAGGTAAGGGGGTGAGGGCGGAGAGCAAAGGAAAGACCGAAGCCAAGGAGTTGTAGCTGGTGGGGGGTCAAGGACAGGGAAGATAGGTTGGTGACAGCGTCGGTGAGGGAGAAGCGAGGACCAAGGACTGCGGCGGTCAGGCTTGGACGCTGTTCTGAGAGCGAGGC
>NW_023649575.1:0-6341 GCF_015228065.2 Penaeus monodon | reverse complement strand
TAAATATATATAATATTATATATTATATATTAATAATATATTATTATATAATATTATTATTATATATATAATATATATTATTATATATTAAATATATTAATATATATATATATATAATATATAATATATATAAAATTTTATAATATATATATTAATATATATTTTAAAAAATATAAAATTTTATAATTATATAAATGTTATATATAAATAAAATTATATTATAAATATAAAAATTATTTTAATGTGTGTGTTGTTGTTTGTGTGTGTGTGTGTGTTGGGTGTGTGTGGTGGTGTGTGTGTGTGTGTGGTATACAGAGAGAAAAAAAAAAAAAGGAAAAAAAACAAAAACCCAAAATTTTAGCAACAAAAAACAAATACCAAAGACATAAAAAAATTTTAGAAATTTAAAAAATCCCAAAAATAAAAAAAGAATAATAAAAATACATAAAGTTTAAAAAAAGATATAAATTATAGATAATATAAAGATAAAAAAAAAAAAAAGATATAAAGATTAAAGAATAAATAATAAAAAATACAAAAAAGAATAAATACAAAAAAATACATAAGAATAAATCAAAACATAAAAAAATCAAATCCCAAAGACATAAAAAATGAAATAGAATTTTTAGAAGAAAAAATTTTTCCCCTCAAAAAAAAAAAAAAAAAAAAAACGGACAGGAAGTACGCTGAAAGAGACCAGGAAGAAAAAAAGAAGGAATGTTATTTGACCCAAAGTTTTCCGAAGCGGAGACCAAGCCACGGGGAAAAACGTTCCGCAAGACTGACTGAGTATAATGTTTAATTGATTTACAAATTTCCCCTCCCCCTGTCTGGGACGCCAAATTCCTTTTCACAGCTAAATTTTTTGAATTTGTGGGGGGAGTTATCATGTCATAGTGAGAGAGAGGGGGAGAAAAAAAATAGGAAGAGGTGGAAGGGGAAAATATAATTCGTGATTGCTTTTGCAACATGTAGTTCGAAGGGAAAAAAGGCAAAAGAATGGGTGAAAGAGAGAGAGAGAGGGGGAAAAGGAGGAGGAGAGAGAGGGGGGGGGAGAGGGGAGAGGGGAGGGAGAGAGAGAGAAAAGAGAGAGAGAGGGAGAGAGAGAGAGAGAGAGAGAAGAGAGAGGACAGAGAGAGAGAGAGAAAACCCAAATAAATGAATAGTTAGATCATAGATAGTAGGTAGGGGGTTAGGTAGGTGGGTTAGGTAGGGGGGCAGAGAGAGAAGAAGAGAGATTACTGATTTCCTTTTTTCTACACAAGGGTTCGGAATAACATTTTAAAAAACATTAATATATTTTTTTGGGGTAACAAATATTTTTTTCAATAAATTTTTAAGCATCAAACGCATTTTTTTTCCCTCTTTCCAGGTACTAAACGGTGACCGCTCCAATTCCG
Organism: Penaeus monodon; assembly: GCF_015228065.2. Lineage (NCBI taxonomy): Eukaryota > Metazoa > Arthropoda > Malacostraca > Decapoda > Penaeidae > Penaeus > Penaeus monodon. Next base: position 4,941 of record NW_023649575.1, on the reverse strand, counting down.
TTTTGTCGCGTGTGGTCCCGGACCCTGAAAATAGCACGGTACTCCGTAAAGTCCGAGATAAAAGGGAAAAAAGACTTTTCATGTTCTCCGCAGCGAAAATTATCATCAATGCTTCGTTTTTTTATTTTTGTTTCAGGTCACTCGCGCTTGATGTATATAAGGTTTTGTGTTGTTGTTGATTTGTGTTTTTTGGGGGTTAATATATATTATATATATAATATTATATATATAATAATATATATCTTATTTTTAATATTATACAGATAGTTGATAGGTAGAAGTAAAAGTGATAGATGATAGATAGATAGATAGATAGTAGATAAAGATAGATAGATAGATAGATAGATAGATAGTAGATAGATAGAAGAGGATGGGGGGAGGAGGGAAGGAGGATTGATGGATGTGTTTGTGCATTAATATGATTAAACGATAAAAATATACACATTAGCACACACAACATGTTATACCCTTTTAAAAACCTCTTATACTTAAAAGAAGGAAACAGTCTTGTTCAGAATTACCCCGTATTGTCAGGGAAAGTTTAATGAGCCGGGAGCCATGTTCTCTTTGACGATAGAGAAGGCGGGGATTTTTCTGAGATCTCTTCGGCCCTCCATGAGCTCTTCCGCTCCCTTTTAATAAAGTTATCAATATAAACAGCATCTAAACGTCGAGCTGAAAGGACGTCGTTTTCAAAAGAGAAGGATCGGTTCGTGGGTAATGGATACTTCTTAGGACTTGGAAAAAGGGCAATAGACTCGATAAAAGTTTTAATTTTCATCAATACATGAATAAGGGGGAAAGGATAGAAAACAAATAAGGTTAAAGAAATTTTTCTGATTCCAAGGGGTTTTTACCCCCGAAAAAAATCGTCATGTTGTTTTTTTTTTTTGTTATTTTTTTCTTGTGAAAGACCTGCCCCCTTTCCTTTTCCCGACAGCCCAAAATATCATGTCTCAAAAATATGGGGTAGGGCGTTTTCGCTGAAATACTTAGGGAGTTTAACAAAAAAAGAAAAAACTATTTTTAAAATATACCCAAAAATTCCCCCACATCTGAAAAGTCCCCCAAAAGGATTTACCTTGAAAAAAGAGGACGAAAAATGGCAAATTACGAAGGAAAGGGGGTATATGGAAATATATTAGACATAAGATAGATATAGAGATAGACTACAGTAGAAAATAAAGGATAGATAGTTAGGTAGCCAGAAAAAAAAAAAGGTATATAGATAAAAAGAGTACACAAAAGAAGATAGATAGTAGGGAAGGGTAGTAGATAGATAGTATACATAAAAAGGGGCGAGGGACCCCCCCCCCTGCCTAGCCAAGGTGATATTGGACAAGAGCGGGAAAAACATCCGCCCAAAAAGACGTGTCTTGGGGGGAAAACCCTTTCCCCCCCCCCCCCCGGCGTCCCCTTCCCCCCTGCACAGACACCTGGCGCCCGTCCCCCGTTTTTTAGGGGCATTTCGTAAATACCACTGAGGATACCCGGTCATTTGGCCATGGCGGGCAGGAAGAGGAGGGGAAGAGGAGGAGGATGAAGAGGAAAAGGGGGGGGGAAAATGGGGGAAAAGGAGGAAGGGAAGGGGAAGGGGGAAAGGGGGGAAGGGGAGAGGAGGGGGAAAGGAGAAGGAGAAAGGAGAAAGAGGAGAAGAAAGAAGAGAATAATGAAGAAGATGATAAGGATAAGGAGGAGGAAACAGGAGGAACAGGAAGAAGAAGAATCGGAGATGGAAAAGGAGGAGGAAGAGCAGGACACAAAGAAGAAGAATCCGGAGAAGGAAAAGCAGGAGGAGGAGCAGGACACAAAGAAGCAGAAGAAGATAACGGAGAAGGAAGACGAAGAGGAGAAAGAAGGAGGACAAACGTTCATCTTAAACCGGGAAAAGGAAACATAGCATGGACCGAAAAGGGCAGGGATAAAAGATGATTACAGTGATAACAAGAAATGGCGGGTTTTGGACGCTGATTATGTACTGGTGACAGACAGGAGAACAATAACTATAATAGTGATATCAAAATATTAATGATAGTGATGCTGATAATGATTATGTCGACAATGATGATTACGTAAATAATATAGCAATAATAATGATGTAAATGATACTGATAATAAAAGATAATGACAGTGATAATAATAATAGCAATAATGATAATGGTCGTGGTATTAATAGCAATGATGATGTCAGTGATACTAATAATATCATTATCCTTATAATCTTTACCATCATTTTAACTCCAAAACTAGTGATGACAGTGGCTATGATGACGATAATGAGTATCATAAGAAATATCACTATGAATATCAGCATGACAATGTGCACTACCATCCTCATCATTGTCATCTCTACCCACATCATTTCCTCACTTTGCGAAGTCTCACAACCCTTCTAGCGTATTTCATTAACTCCAAAGACAACTCTCTCTCTCTGAAGCATTTGTATGCAAGGGGATTTCATCTCCGAGGTCACCTTTGCAACTCCTGGCCAATGTGACAATCACTCCTGCAGAAAAACAATCTAAAGGATTTGGAACCGACGGTGGATATTGCCTGTATAGAGACTGATGTTTGACACCTGTTCCTGTAGTGTAGGCAAGAGATCAGCATGGATTTGTATAGTGTTTTTTAACTACTGCTAGGATAGTATTAGATTATAGTATTCGTATTGGCGGCCTCCATTGCTAAGCCTGATGATATGTCTCCCACTGAAACCTTTTTTTGGCTAGTGATTTACTGCAAACTTGCAAAGTATTTTACGTATTTTAAATACATATCTGTGAATCCTCTTCTTTGACAGACATGCTATAAATTGAGCTATAGGATCAGGAAGTCTCGTGTGATGTTTAGGCTGGATTATCAAAGATTAACTCCTGAGCCGTGGCGCCGCGGCATTCAAGGTTACCATAACAAATCAGGTTTTATTCACTGAAGGTTTTTGCAAACTGCAATTCAGCTTACACCTTACAGCGCTCAAGGAAATGAAGGAAGACGCATGCTTCAAACTTCCTGCTGAACTGCCCTTTAATAAAGAACTGTTATCTCCACGTAATTAGGAACGTGATCCCGCCAAGGGAGGACTCAGAAGAAGAAGAAGAAGAAGAAGAAGAAGAGAAACAGTGATAAAGATGAGAATAATAAAATGTATTTCATGACTTTGTAATTACTGTTGTTATTGCTTTATTTGTTCTTCTTATCTTTAGTAGTACTGAATTATGATCAGCTTATTGATGTTGCATATGATTATAAAAAATATTGATTTCGATTACTCACGTTCTAAATCTATTCCTATGTCCTTGCAATAAACGATATTATTTTTGAACACTCACTGGAAACTACGAATCAATATTGCAGAAGCGTTGCAAACAAATTATTCTTTAATAGTTCTCAAGGGAGGGCTTGATTAAAATTTACTTGCCGGACTAACGATGCTAGTACTTACTTCTTAACAAAAGTATTTGCAATTTCAAACAGTTTGACACATTATCATTAACAGTTACTACTTTAAATTGTGGACTTGGGGTAAAAATGTTTGCCATTGATGTTGTTGTGGGGACACTACAGGCAACTTAGTAGCAAAGGGAGTTCTTGGATATAGAAAGAGAGAAAAGAGAGACCATGATTCAATGTGCTCATAATAAGGCTGGAATACGGTCACCGGCAAATATTATCAATATCATTATCGTCACAAAAATTACATCCGTCATAACTTCTTCCCATAATATATTTCCATTTAACTTTACTGCAAAGTATTATTACACTTGGGACAATCCTTTCATTAAATTATGCGGTGGTTATGGTCCATATTTCATATAAAAAAAAAAACATCACAAAATCATTAACCATAAAGCAAGCCAAAGTCGACCGTACCACACACTACCTACCTAAGCTCTTTAGTGATCCATCGTGCAGAAAGGAAGAAAGAGTAACGAAGGGGAGATAAGAGGGATAAAATCAGAAGCTCTAGCCCACGTGAAGTAGTAAAGTCTACGGTCTCGGCTTTCCGCATTTCATTTATCCCCACACAAGAGGACTTCCTTTTCCTCACTATTGGAAGGGCACTCCTTAGCAGAGTGTTGAGTGCCCCTCCAATAAACAAGGCAAGAAAATGCTCTATGCCGGCACCAGCGACGGAATGTTTTAAGTGTGTTTAAGTAGGACTACCCAGGCCTCCCCCTGCACCTCTCACCGCCATCAGCTCAGGCGACCCCCTTCCCTAGGCGAAGGCCGAAAAGCAAATTGGTGGAATCCCTTTCATAGCAAAGGACGACTATAGTTGCCATACAACGAAGTTATTGCAACAATATATCACGTAATGAAACGTAAAAAAAGATAAATATCTATTATCAGTTCAAAGATGCTGGTGTTCCAAACAGCGCAGTTGGTGCAAGTGTATTTCCTGATAAAAATATGATTTTGATATTGTTAATTGCGAAGTCATCCGTGACCATCTGGCTAAATACGTTATCGAAGTTCAGTCCTCAACTTGTATTAAAATGCCTCTGTCCAATCTGTTCATGTAGCTTTCAAATGATGAGAAAAAAATATATATTCCAGAATATTTCACCATGACACCCCTTATGCTTTGGACTGTTTTAAGGGGACCATATGCGCAATTCTAAATTTACTATTTATTTATGCGTTAGGCGACTATAGTCCACAGACTAAGAAAACCTTTTCTTTGTTCCGGGCCTGTACGCCCCTCAGTCTGCTCTGTTATAGTGTATATTGTTTTGAGTAGGACTACATGAATAATATATATATATAATATATATATATATTAATGTAAATGTTCATAAATGTAATTGGTTGATATATTATATATATATATGATAGATATATATAATATATATAATATATATATATATAATATGTATATTATATATATTATTATATATATATTATATATTATATATATATATATATTATATATAAAAGAAT
>NW_023649574.1:0-6341 GCF_015228065.2 Penaeus monodon | reverse complement strand
GAAGGGGAAATTTTTAACGCAATAGTTTTTTTTCCCCCTTTGCATCAAGGGTTTTGAGTTTTGGGTGCGAAGTAGAAACAAAAAAAAACCAATATTTTTAAAAATGGGGTGTTACAGCCGATACTGGTATTAGTGGACAGGAAAAACCGATGATGAATGCTGAGAAAAATAATTAAAGACCGGCTTTTGGGCATTTTAAACCAGGGAAATTAAAGTTTTTTGGTCATGTGTGAGAAGAAAAATACGAAAAAGACTTGCTGACAGGATGGTGTTGGAAACAAAAGAAGAGGAAAACCAAAGACAAGACTGAGTGAGTGCAAATTAAAGATTTTTGGGGGGGTGTGGGTACAAGGGGAAAAGAAAAGGTAAGTCAATTTTATGGCGAAGGATGGGGACAGGTCCAGGTGCTCAAACTGAGCATACCTTTTGATGATGAATATTATATTATATTTAATTTTATATAATTAATATATATATATATTATTTTTTTTTTTTTTTTTTTTAATGGTAGGTTTTCTGTTTACCCACCGTGGTCCCCGCTGAACTAAATTTGTAGCTTTCATTTTGCGATGTCTTGGAGTGAGTATGTGGTTTGGGCCCCCAGTTCCTTTCTTGGAGGTGCAGGTGTTACCTTTTGGGTAATCATTCTCTCTTTTTTTACCCGGGGTTTGGGACCAGCACTGATTGGGTGGTTTTGGCCACCCAGTGGCTAGGTAGGCAATCGGGTAAATTTCCCTTGCCCAAGGAACAACGCCCCGGGCCCGGGTGACTCAACCCGAATCAGATTGCCGTGGGCCCAGTTTGATCCGAGCTCAAAACCATTCGGCCCCCACGGCCGCATTTTTAAATATATATATTATATATTATATATTATTTATTATATATATATTATATATGTATAATATATATCATATTATACTATTATAATATATAAATAAATAATAATATACTATTATACATAATAAATAATATCTTGTATACATAAAATACACATTATACCTATTAATATTAACAATATACTTAATAAATAAAAAATTTTGTATAATTTTATAATATATATACACATATATAAATATATAAAATATTATACATATATGTTTATATAATTATAAATAATATATACAAAATTATAATATATATACATATATACTATATATACAATATAACTTTAAATATACTTTATATTTTTATATTTTTACATATATATACTATTATAAATATAAATAAATATAAATTTATACATTATATAAAATTATTACATTTATATACATATGTATAATATAAAAAATATACAAAATACATATTATAACATATTAATATATATAATAAAATTACAAAATGTATATATATGTATTATATGTATATATAATATATATAATATATTATTATATATATTTAATATATATAATGAAATTATATAAAAATTATTAAAATTTTAATGAAAATGTATATTTATATTTATATATATTTTAATATATATATATTATATTATTATATATTTTATTTTATATTAAATATACTTTTGCATATATATAAAATTTATATATATATATATTTTATAATAAATATAATATATATATATTAATATATATTTTAATATATATATATATTAAATATATATATATTTATTTACAAATTACACAAACAACACACCCACACACCACACCACACCACACACACACACACACACACCACCCAAACACACACACACAATTATTAAAACATCATCAAGGGGCTAACGGGGGGGGGCACAGGGCCGCACCACCCTTGCCCGCCACGAGGATCCCTCGAGGCGATCTCCAGGCAGGCACACGGCCCATTTTAATTTCCTCAAACATTTCGCGAGCGCCCAGCATGATCTCCTGGGGACCCCCCACAGGTTCCTCCACCAGGGGGGGTCTCCAAGAGAAACCCTTTATGGGCAGGGCGCCATGGGGAGGGGAGGGGCCCAAAAGCCTGATTTGGCGATCCCGGATATTTTAACAGGCCCCCATCCCAGCTCACGGTGAAACCCGCCGTTGGCACGTGGTCCCTCCCAAACTGTACCCTTCCGGCAAAGGGACTTGTTACAAAAGGGATCAAAGGGGAGACTCCAGGGGGCGGTAGGTCCAGGTTCGCTTCCCTAAAACAAAACTGGGAAATATCAAGGCCCCGAAGACACCAGCTTGGCCTTCTGCTAGGTACCGACTCTCCAAAAGCTCTTATTGATCGAGTTTAGGTCCTGTTGCCAGACCAATCCCTACTGACTTCCGGTTGACAACCCAGGATATGGACTATGCCAAGGAGTAAAAACTTTTTTGTGACTTCAATCCCCACCGCAAGCAGGATCGACTGAACGGGGTTTCCCCCAAAAGGCCCCCCGTCCCGAATCTTGGTCTTGGTCCAGGAGACCTCTAGGCCTAGGGGCTTCGCCTCATTGCTAAATGCATCAAGAGCCGCCAGGACTCCAAGGACTCAGAAGGATGGCAACATGTCGGCAAAGTCAAGGTCTGAGACCTTAATATGCCTAGTGTGCTCCGCACTGGACTTTGGCTAGTAGCCTTGCCCATTATCCAGTCCATACAAGTGTTGAAAAGGTGGGTGCAAGGACACAGCCTTGCCTCACCCCTGAAATTAACAGGAAGAAGTTCGACATACCCCCACACACTTTCAGCACTTTCAGTACCAGTACATAGGCTTGCTATCAGGCCAATAATCTGTGTCGGAATTCCCCTGAGCCTCAGGAATCTCCATAGCGATTCCGATGCACCGAGTCAAAACGCCTCTTTCAGGGCGATGAGGCTGCAAGCATCCCACGGACAAAACTCACGACAGCGTGCCAAAATTACTCGAAGCGATAGTATACGAGTCTATGTGGACTCTGCCAGGAGTAAATCCAGACTATATTGAATATATATAATAATATACCATATATATATTTGAATGTATATATATATATATACATATATATATCGAATATATATATTATCTATATAATTTTTTTTTTTTCAACGGTAGGTTCATGCTTGACCCGCCGTGGTCACAGCATTTGTAGTTTTCATGTTGTGATGCTCGTGAGTGAGTTACTTGGTAGGGTCCCAGTTCCTTTCCACAGAGAGTGCCGGTGTTACCTTAGGTAAATTCTCTCTATTTTATCAGGGCTTGGGACCAGCCACTAACCTTCGGCTGCTGGCCACCAGTGGGCTAGGTAGGCAATTGAGGTGGAAGTTCCTAGCCCAAGGAAAAAGCGCGGCTGAGTGACTCGAACCCTAGAATCGTGACAGTCTTGAGTCCGATGCCTCTAACCACTAGGCTACCGCGCCCCTATATCTATTTATATTATATATTTTAAAGTCGATATTAGTAGTTGGTGGTCACTGTTGCAGTCGGCACCAGGTCTTGTTTTCGAATTTTTAGCAACTCTTCCATTTCTGTTCAGCACAATGTAGTCAATTTGGTTGCGTGTTATTTGTCTGTGGAAAACCACGTGTACAAAGTGTCTGGGTGGTGTTGGCAACAATGTATTGGCTATAACTAAATTATTTGTACTAAACCAAGAATTCAATAAATCTTTACTCTTGCATTTATATCTCCAAGTCCGAATTTTCCACAGGTGTCATTGTTAGATTATTTTTTCCTACTTGGGCGTTGAGGTGCTCCCAGATTATTTTTACATCTCTGTTAGGGATTGTGTCTAAGAGTTATCTTGGAGGAGTTATAAAAAATTCCATTCTTCATCACTTAGCAATATTGGTTGGTGCGTGCCATTATATGAACTAATATTAGAGGTTTGCTTGTATTCTGACTTTTAAAATGCGATCATTATTGGGCTTGTACCAATTAGTGCATTGCAGTTTTTTTCGTGAGGAACATAGAACTCCGTGATATAATGTCCTTTTCTGTTCCAGACAAAAAAAGAACTGTCTGTTTTCTTTAGTTTTGAAACTTCCATAACTTTTCCAATTGGTCTCACGATTCCTAGTATTTGAATGTTGTATAGATCAATTCGTACAGACAGTATGTAATTTACCCATCTCTTTCATTTTCCTACGTTCCACGTTCCGATTTTAAGTGTTTCTAATTGGACTGTTTTCTTTATCTTCTTTTCTTCCAGATGCATATTTACATTGTTCAGCCTGGTTGCCCACTAACTAAAGCGCCCCTTGAGTAAACCACGCGACGGGCGATGTGGTATGGAATTATCGTTTCTGGATTTAATCATTGGGTAGAGGTTGTCAGGAGAAAATAAAGTGAGTGGAATTCCCCAGCTCCTTCTCAAACTCGCAGTCCCAACTAATTAGGAGGAAACTATCTCTGCCGACTTTGAAAACAGTTACACTGTAATAGACCAGACATCATTATTGGGAAACCAGTAATCAGTAGAACTGAAGGTTGTTTTCACCAGATATCCCACTGCCCTGCTGACAACAGTTTCACCGCAACCCTGGTATAGGGAGATTGTAAGAGGCGTGCTATTTCCTTTGTTCAAGGGAACCCTAGGGCTGCAGTTTATGTCTTACCCAGGACATATATATTTGAATATACATATATATTTCCATATAAATAAATAAATATATATATAATATATATATATTTACCTTCTTCAAGTGCCTTGTCCTTTCTGGCATTGGCGATCATGGTTTTCCATCCTGTTCTGTCTGTTGACAACTTAAGCAGTTCTAAGTATTCGTTACTGGACATTCAAACCTATGATTTTTCTTGGCAATTTACAGCAGGGGGTTGCCATTTCCTTCTGCCAAGTATTTGAAAGAGCCACATTTCCCTGTCTCGGAAGTTTCTTCCACCTAGACTCAAGTTAGCTGTTGACTTCTGAGGTGCGATTTGCTTTTGAAGCCAGTCAGACGTCTGTCCCTGCCGTCTCAGCCAGAACGAACTTTCCCTGTAAACCCTGGGCAAGGGGCAGCAACAAACTTAAACCCCCGCTGGATGATAAACCAGGATTTTATGGTCGGGGTAAAAAACAGGTGAGCCACAGCCGGCCTTGGCTGCCCAAGAGCGCCGTATCTAGTTTGATTTACCCAGAATTAATTAAATCGGCGACGTGCGCGAACCCGCTTAGCGAGCGAGCACGCGGACGGCACACGAACCCTGCGCGCTCACATATGCAAGCGCGGCTCGCCCTGAGCGGGTTTGCGCACGTCTCGCTGATTCATTATATATATTCGATAATATATATATATATATATATATATATATATATAATATCATATATATATATATATATTTATTAAATAATATTATAAATATATATATATAAATTTTAAAATTATAAAATATATATTATAATTATATATATATATATATATATAATATATATATATATATATATATATATATATATATATATTTTTTATAATATTATATATATATATATATATTATATATATATATAATATATATATATATATATATAAGAAATAGCGAGCGTGCGCAAACCCCGCTCAGCGAGCGCGCTTGGGGTATGTGAGCGAGGTTCGTGTGCACGCCCGCGGGCTCGTCGCTAAGCGGGTTCGCGCACGTTCCCCGATTTAATTAATTCTAGGGAAATCAAAAATAATACGGCGTTTGGGCAGCCCAAAGGGCCGGCTGTTGGTTCACCTGTTTTTCCCCGGGACCATAAAAATGGTTTATATCCCGCGGGGGTTTAGTTTGTTTTCTGCCCCTTTCCCCGGGTTCAGGGAATCGTTCTGGCTGAGAAGGCGGGACAGAACGTCTGGACGGTTTAAAAGCAGAATCGCAACCTAGAAGTCAACAGCAATTAGGTTAGGTGGAAGAACTTCCGAGAAGGGAAATGTGGCTCTTTAAATTACTTGGGGAGAAGGAAAAGGCAACCCATCTGTAAATTGAAGAAAAAACATGGTTGAAAGTCCCCGAACGAATATTTGAAATGCTTAAATTGTCAAAAGACGAACAGGGTGGAAAACCCTGATCGCCATGCCAGAAAGGACAAGGCACTTTAAGAAGGAAAAATATATATTATATAATATTTATTTATTTATTGGAAATATTATGTATATTCAAAATATATATGTCCTGGGTAAGACAATAAACTGCCCCTAGGGTTCCCTTGAAAAGGGTAGCACCCTATTAGCTCCCCTTTCCAGGTTCGGTTTAAACTGTTTGGGAGCGGGGAGTGGATATCTGTGAAAACACCTTCATTTACTGTTACTGGTTTCACCAATAATATTCTGGGTATTACGTGTAAATGTTTTTAAAAAACGGCAGAAAATAGTTCCTCCCAATTTGTTTGGGGACTGCGAGTTGAGAAGAGCCTGGGGGGTCCACCAAATTTTTTTTTCTCCTGACAAACCTCTAACAATGGGGGTTAAATACAAAAAAAA
>NW_023649573.1:0-6341 GCF_015228065.2 Penaeus monodon | reverse complement strand
CCCACATATTACTAAATATATATATATAAAATCCCTATTTTTTTTTTTTTTATTTTATATATATATATATATATTATATATATTATGCTGAAAAAAAAAAAAAAAAAAATTTTTTTTTTTTTTTTTTTTATATTCTTAATTTTTTCTTATCATATATACCAAACCAACACTTTTATATTATATTTTAATTATATATATTCTATATTCACCACACCACCCCACACCCACCCCACACCACCACACACACACACACCACACACACACACACACCACCACAACAATATTATATATATATATATATATATATATATTATATATATTATATAAAATTATTATATATAAAACCCACACACACACACAACCCCACACAACACCCCGCACACAAACACACACACCACAAGACATATATATATACTATATATATATATATATAAAATATATATATATATATATATATATATATATATATAAAAATAAAAAGAGAGGAGTGTTATATATATATATATTATATATATATATATATATATATTAATATATATTATATCTATATTTTTTAAATTCTTTGTTATATGGATACATATATATGTATATATATTTTTATATAAAATATTATATATTTATTTATATATTTTTTATATATTTTATTTATATATTATTTATCCATATTTTTTATATTATATCTATTTATATTTTTTATATATTTCTATTACACACACATCCCCACACACCACTTATTATATATATTATATATATATATAAAAAATAAAATAATATATCTATATTATATATATATTATATATATATACATACATAAATATATAATAATATATTTAATATATATATATATATGTATTATATATGTATTTATGATCTATATCTATTATATTATGATATATTATTTATATCTATATTATTAATATTATTTTATCGATAGTAGATAGATTATATAGATGTGGGATAGATAGATAGATAGATATATGGTAGAAAAACCCACAATACAAAAAACAGATTTCTTAAAAACGAGACAAAAGTTTCGAAATCCTCCTGGATTCCATCTTTAGGTCTGATGTGTGTGTGTTTCTTTATGATGTGTGTTATTTAGCCCAATCGTAGTTTTCCCTTTAGGCATTCAAGATTTGGCTTAAAAAACCCTATCTCGAGTTATATTTTATGTTACACGTAGATATGAAATTTTGTGAAAGTTGAAATAGTCTTCTGCCAAGTGAATGCATAATGTAGTTTTAAACAGATATCAAGGATCATGCATATTGTGAAGATTTTACTTTGATCCTTGAGAAAACTGCCTTTGATATGTATGCATTTTCCCCTTGTGTGATTAGACTGAAATGTGCAAGAGAATATGCAAATTAACAATGAGAGCAAAGCAGTTTTTACGACTATCTTGAAGAAAAACGGCTCGAAAATGTTGAAGAGTGCAGAGCAAATAGCAAACGTGCTATTTTTTGCAATATACAGTAAAATACTATATGCAATGCGCATTATGCACCCTGTATCAGTATATTATTAAGAATAAAACAGAATAAAATATTTGTTTTCACACCTTTAGCATCTCAATAGGAAATAAGAGAATGTCAGGTAAATCTATTCGAGTTTTATTAGTGGATGTTTTAGAGCGTTTGAAAAGCTACCCTATTTTTTCTGCTTGGTTCCGAGAATTGTTATATATCTTTGTTCCTTGGAACTTCATAAGGCTGCGGTTGAGGCGGTCCTGAAGTAAAAGTTGTGTTTCTGAATGTGTTCAAGGCTTGAAAATTGTATCTTTATTCGTTGGTTATGGAAGCTGATGATTTATCTGAGTGACAGTACTTATTTTGTTCCATTTCTTGAGAAAGAAAAAAACTCATAAATTTCAATTCATTTCGGGATAAGAAGAGGGTAAAGGCAACTATTTGCTATTTCCATCCTTATTACAACAGGCCCTTCCCAACGAATTTACATCCCTGAGCCTGTCAAGGGGAATAACAAACGTTTAATGAGTGAGTGACTGTATTATCATGGGCGAAAGGTATAACCCTGCGTAAGGACAGCGTTTCAAAGACGTTCGTTCCAAGTTCGTCACTCATTACCTCTAAGGTAATGAGTAACGGACTTGGCAAAATATGCTACTCTCTTCTCCGTTATAGTGAATGTTCTTATTCCTACTAAAAGCAAACCATATCAGGTGATTTATTAGACTTACTGATAATCTTTAATTCCTTTGCTTCCACTTTCAGTAAGCCGTACATTTTAGTAAGCTATAATTTTTGCATAGTTTTATCGGACTGCTAATCTATCCTAACACATAAAAAGGCATTATTCGTAAACTTATGCCGCATTTACACCAAGCGAATCGATTCGAATCAATTCATGAAGAATCATCCCAATTCATGATTCGTCTTAATTCGTTCACACCGAGCGAATCAAGTCAATTCAAATCGTGGCGCGTCATGGCGAATCAAAGTAAAACGATTCACTCGACCCATTTTTTCATGTCACTCCGGGCGCCAAGATCATTAATTACGAGAACAGCGTGCATTTATGATCCTTATAACATGCAACAATCTATGTATGATTCTTATAACATACACAGCTACTTATGATTCTTACCACATATAATAGCATACATGTATATGATCCTTAAAAAATATAACATGATTCTTACAACATATAACGCTTATATGTGGTACATACATATACATATATGATACATGGGGAATTTTTTTTATTACATATTATGTATCATACCATATAACAGCTTATTTACTATAATATATAACATATATCATTTATCATAACTTACAATAGTCTTTATATATCGTGTATTAAACATATCAGAGCCTATATATATATATATATATTTTTATATATATTTATATAGTATATATATATATATATAATATTATATATATATTATTATATTATATATCATATACATTTTTCTTATTTTTATTTTCTTTTTTATTATTATTTATTTTATCTCTATACCCATATATCTCATCTCTCTTCTTATAATTTCTATATCATATTTCTTCTTCTATTTGGTTCTGTTCTCTATCTCTTCCTCTATATACTCTTATTCTTATATATCTTATCTATTTATTCTTCTCTCTATTCTTGTCTCTTCTATCTTATCTTCTATCTATATCTCTATCTTATCTCTATATTTTCTTTTTTATTCTATATATATATCTAGGCTCTGATTGTTAAAATACACGGTATATACAGACTATTGTAGTTTGATAAAGATATATTTTTATATATTTAGTAAATAGCTGTTATATGGTATGATAATAATATGTAATAAAAAAAATTCCCCATTTTATCTATTGTATATGTATGTACCACATATAAGCTGTTATGTTGTAAGAATCATGTTATATTTTTTAAGATCATATACATGTATGCTATTTAGTGGTAAAAATCATAAGTAGCTTGTTGTATGTTATAAGAATCATACATAGATTGTTGCATGTTATAAGGATCAAAAATGCACGCTGTTCTCGTAATTAATTGATCTTGGCGCCCGGATGACATGAAAAAAGGGGTCGAGTGAATCGTTGACTTTGATTCGCCATGACGCGCCACGATTTGAATTGACTTGATTCGCTCGGTGGAACGAATTAAGACGAATCATGAATTGGATGATTCTTCATGAATTGATTCGAATCGATTCGCTTGGTGTAAATGCGGCATAATTTACGAATAATGCCTTTTTATGTGTTGGGAAGATTTAGCGTCCGATCTTGCTTATGCTTAA
Source organism: Penaeus monodon (assembly GCF_015228065.2). Classification (NCBI taxonomy): domain Eukaryota; kingdom Metazoa; phylum Arthropoda; class Malacostraca; order Decapoda; family Penaeidae; genus Penaeus; species Penaeus monodon. The sequence continues at coordinate 2,584 of NW_023649573.1, read as the reverse complement.
AAAAAAGTCGGCTTCTGAAGGGGAAAGCGGAAAAAAGTTACAGAATTAAATAAATCCCTGTTTTTGCTTTTAGTGGTAAGCATTCCTAAACGGGAAGGGTGCATTTTCCAAGCCCTTTCTCTTACCTTGGGTTGGTGCGCTTGGCGGTTTTGCGCTGCCCTTCGGGGGGTTCCCTTTCCCCCAGGATTCGCCCCCTCATCCCCTTTTGTTTCCCCTTGCGGCTCGGGTGTTTGTTGGGGGGTTTTGTAATAAGGTGGTGAAAAATAGTTCCCTTTTCCCTTTCTTTCCCGTGTTGTTTTGGTTTTTTTTCTTTTTCGAAATGGCTGCGTCCTCGATTCTGCTTCCTCCCGAAAAGTTTTTCGCCTGCCCTTCGCCCCAAAACTTTTTCTTCGGCCGCCTCCCCCCAGCCCTTTGAAGTTCCGGAAAACAAAGTTTCTTTCGGCGCGAAAAAAAGGGTGCTTTTCCGCCAAAAACCCCCCAAAAAAAATCAAATAGTTTTCCTACATTCTTTTATTCCTTTGGATCTAAGGTGGAAAAAAATTTTTTTCTGTTTTTTCTTAAAAAATATTGGTACGGGGCAAAATGGCTTGCTTTATTTTTTCGGGATTTTAAAAAAAAACCGTTTGCTTTTTGCTCTGCACTTTCCCACATTTTCGGCCGTTTTTTTTCCTATAGTCGTAAAAAAAATGTTTTGTCTATTTTTAAATTTTGCATATTCTCTTACTTTCAGTCCACACAAGGGGAAAAAGGCAACATAAAAAAAGGCTTTTTTTTTTTAAGGATAAAAGTAAAATCTTTACTATGCTGACCTGAACGTTTAAAAACCACATTTGCTTTACTTTGGGGAAACACAAGCACAAAAAAAAGGAACAAAAAAAAACCCGGGTGGGGGAAGCCAAACGAAGCCAAAGGGGGACCACGAGGGCGAAAACACACACAAAAGAAACACACAACACAGACCAAAAGAGGAAACCCGGGGGACGAAACTTTTGCCGTTTTAAAAACGGGGGATTTGGGGGTTTTTTTACCCAAACACAATCACTACAAAACCAAACAAAAAAATAAAAAAAAAAAAATTATATATATATAAAAAAAAGACCCAAAAAAAAAAAAAAAAAAAAAAAAATAAAAAATATAATATATTAAATAAAAAAATATATATATAAAATTTTAAATTTAAAAAAAATTAAAAATTAAATTTTAAATATCAAATATTAGATATATAAAAATAAAATAATAAAAAAAATAAAAAAAAATAAAATAAAAAAGGGGGTGGGGGATGGGGGGAAAAAAAATTTAAAAAAAAAAAAAATAATAGAAAAAAGAAAGAAATAAAAAAAAAAAAAAAAAAGTATATAGAAAAAAGAATAGAAAAAAAAGAAAGAATGTAGAAAAAAAAAATAAAAAAAAAAAAGAAAAAAAAACAAAACAAAAAAAAAATAGATAAAATAAAAAAATATATAAAAAAAAAAATATAAATAGTCTCGTGGGGTGTGTGGTGGGGCGTGGTGGGGGTGGGTGGGGTTTTGGCAATAAATAAAATAAAAAAATAATAAATAAAATATAAATAAAATATTGTCGGGGTGGGGGTGTTTTTGCTGCGTGTGTGTGGGTGTTGGGGGGTGTGGGGGGGTGGGGGGTGTGGGGGCAAAATAATAAATTTAAAATAATAAGAATATTAAAAAATAAAATTATGGGGGGGTGTGTGTGTGGGGGTGTGGGGGGTGTGTGTGTGTGTGGGGGGGTGTGTGGGGGGGGGGGGTGGGGGGGGAAAAAAAAAAATAAGAAAAGAAAAAATAAACACACACGAAAAATTATTAAAAAAAATATAATAAAAAAGAAAAAATTACAGCAATATTATATAAGAAAATAAAAAAAAAGAAAATAAAAATAATAAATTTTAAATTAAATAATATTAGATAATATATAATAATATTATAAAAATATAAAAGAGAGAGGAGAGAAGAGGGAGAGAGAGAGAGAGAGAGAGACCCCGGGATGGATGTAGGGGAATATAATAAGATGGAGTAAAGGTTGGGGGGGTGTGGGGGGGGTAAAAAAATAAATATAAAAAAAAAAAAATAAAAAATAACACCCACGTATATATAAAAATAATAAAATTTAAATATTATAATAAAATAAATTATATAATTAATTTATACAGCAATATATATATTATATAATATATATATAATATAATTATATTTATTTATTTATTTATTATATATATGGGATAAATATAAATTTTATATATACATATATAGAGAGAGAGAGAGAGAGAGTAGGAGAAGGAGGAGAGAGAGAAGAAGAGAGAGAGAGAGAGAGAGAGAACCCCGTTTATGGTAATATGTTATATTAAATTACATGTATGTATGTTATAGGTGTGCGGGGTTGTGTGTGTTGTTTTTTATTTAGCATTTTTTTTGGTTTTTCCTTTTTTTTTTTCATTCCTTTTTTTTTTTTTGGGGGGTAAAACTATCGGTTTGGAATTTTTTTTTTTCCCCCCCTACCCCGTTTTAAAAAATTTCTTTTCCCTTTTTACCTTTTTTTCACAAAACCCCCATGTTTTTAAAAGGGTTTTTTT
>NW_023649572.1:5000-6341 GCF_015228065.2 Penaeus monodon | reverse complement strand
AAACGGGACATAATCATTTCTGATCCTAATCTCGTCACCAAAGTATAAGGGAGCCCTCCCCCCCAAAACTGCTCAAAAACCACGGAACTTGTGATTAGGGTAGATATATGTAGTTTGTGTGTGGGTGTTCTCTTTTGTTCTTTTTCTCTCATTTTTTTCTTTTTTTTCTTTTTTTTATCCTCGTTTTGGCATTCTTGTTTGTCTCTTTTTTTTATTTTTTTTATTTTTTTTTATATACTCGGTCTGTCCCTCTCTCAGTTTTTTCTTTTTTTCTCTCTCTCTCGCTCTCCTCTTTTTCTCTTTCTCTCTCTCTCTCTTTTCTCTCTTCTTTCTCTCTCTCCTTCTCTTTCCCACTTTTTTCCTCTCTTCTTTCTCAAGCAATTTTTTGCGCAATTTTGCGTTTTTCTTACTTTTTTTTTAAATGCATATTCTTTTGCTCCAAACCTCACAGGATACAATAACTTCAATACAAAAACGGGAAAATATTCGTGCTTTAAAATTTTTGTTTTTTTATGTTATGACATTTAAATCATTGAAAATTCATATCAAAGAAGAGGCTTTAAAATTTAACCAAAAGAGAAAATAAAATGATAAAAAAAATTTTAGTTTTTGTGTGTTTTTTTCTTTTTTTTTTTAATCACAGATTTCATTAAAATATGGGGAAGATGGGACATTCATTAAAATTATTTACTAAATTATGCTTTAAATTTTTCCCAAAAAAAAAGCTATTGCATTTTTTTATGCAATAACGTATGAAATGGATGCATACCCATAATCTCTCAGCCTCTTGAAATATGATTATGAGGCTTTTAAAATGAAAAAAGGGAAAAAAAAAAGAAGGATTATAAGACGAAAAAAATGAATAAAAGAGAAATTCTCCTCTCTCTGTTGCGTCTGTCTGTCTTCTGTCGTCTGTCTCTTTCTCCATCTCCTCTCTCTCTCCCTCCCTTCTCCTCTCTCTAACTCACACACACTCCTCCCCTTCTTCAAGGGTAAAAACACTGAAATTCAAAGAAAAAAAAATTCATAAAGAAATCGTTGAGGAAAAAGGGAAAATGAAAGAGTTGAAGGTAAAAAAAAAAAAAAGGAAAAGATGAAAAAGAAAAACGAAAAAGTTATTGAAAATGTGATAAAAAAAAATAAAAAAAAAGAAACGAGAGAAAAAAAGAAAATATTTCAAACTGTCCCCTCCCCCCCTACCCCCCTTTCAAAAAAAAAAAAAAATATTTCCTGGTTTAATAAATCCCAATCAAATACATTCCACATTCTAAACTTATTATTTTTTTTTTATGCGAAAAGAAAAGGCATTTCACACTCTCTATTTATTGGGTTAATTCCCCC
>NW_023649571.1:0-6342 GCF_015228065.2 Penaeus monodon | reverse complement strand
TTCATCATTTGTTAGAGCTTTTTTATCTAATTGTGCGTCATTTTTTATCTGTTACTGTTCATTATATGTTTAGTTGTATCGTTATTTATTACTGTCATTGGTCATTATCAATTCTATCTCTGTTATTGCTTGATCTTTATCTTCTTGCATATCAACTGATTTTATTTTATCAACTTAAGACGATATTTATCTACTTATTCATACTTTATATTTTATCTTTTACATTTCCTCTTTACATATTTCTAAAAATCTTGTGATAAAGGCTTTCCAGGACAACGAAGTAGAAATAGTACTTCAAAATTTCGGTTGCATTGTTGCTTTTGTAATGGTTAGGTTTTCAAGTAGTTTCTCATTCAGTGCACATATTTGGATATCATTTCCACATTAATCGATAATTGTGTTTTGCTTTGACAAAAAATGAATAAAATAATTACGTTCAATTAAACGTATCAAGTATGAACAGTAAGTATAATCAGGTATTGTTCATTATTTTTTTGAAGGAATACCTTTATGAGGAGCATTCCTAACCTGCAGGAAGCCTGACGGAGTCCTGGGAGCGAAGTACTACAGAAGGAGAAAGAGAAGGGAGGAGGAGGCGTCAGGAGGAGCTCCTGTAGACGCCTGAGGAGGGCCACGCGGGGCAGAGGGCGGGCGGGGAGTGGGCGTGAAGAAAGGAAGAGAGGCGAGAAAGTGTGGGACCCTGGGGACCCTGAGGGAAAGGAGGCGCCGAAGAAGTGACTTCACTGCGCTGAGGCGAAGGAGACGTCGGTGGAAAGCCAGTGGACACCTCAGGAACGTAAGGGAGCCCTTGGAAGGAGGTCCCTTGAGGAAGCCACTGGAGGAGGCTGGCGAGTCCAGGGTCCAGGGACGCCTGGAAAGATCCCCCGGCTGATAGAGCTGGGTCGCGTCCTCCAGAGGGCGGTGGTCCATGCTCCTCGAAAGGGCTGGGAGGACCCTGAAGGCGGAGGTCGAATGTGGGAGAGATGTCGGGGGCCGAAGGAAGAGCGGAGGGCGAACGGTCGGCCTCAGGAAGGGCTGGGATTGGTGGATCCCGAGGGGAAGGCTGGAGGAGAGGGAGGGTAAAGCAGATGGGGGGAGGGGACGAGGACAAGGAGAGGGAGGAATGAGGGGTAAGGACGGGAATAGGAAAGGGAGAGAGGTAAGGACTGGTTGCTTGTGAGGAGCGAGTCTTAACTCGGCATTCTTCTGTAAGTCACGTGTTTAAGAAGGTGTCGTACCAGTGGTCGTGGACAACCTACTCTAGGGGGGTGATCGTCAACGACAGGCTGGTGGGTTGCTCCGTGTCCCATCCACGAGAAAGGCTTCGAGAAAACTTCGGACCATCTTCGGCTGTGGAGGCGTCCCTGTAGCCTCCTCGCGTCGCTGGTCCCCCTCCTGCAGCAGATCCTGTTACAACATCCTCCTCGCCGAGCAAGCCCTCCCCGCTTCCGTGCTCTGGGCCTCCCTTGGGCGCCGCCGGTGAAGTTAGAAAAACCGGCGAGGCGCGAATGATCCTGTCGAAGGCTTGCAACCCAGAAGCATCCGCTGAGGCGTGGTGACCGGGCGCAGGGAAGCGGTCCCGAGGAGTCGGCGTTCATGAATCCGTCCAGGAAACGCTCAGTCGTGGATCGGGTCTGGATCGTTGAGGGAGATGGTGCGTTCGTGGAAAGCTCGTCGGAGAAAAGGTACTTGTCGGAGGAGTCGTAAGGAAGCATAGTTCGAAGGCAGAGAAGAAGGATTCGATTTCGCGCGATTGGTAGAGCTACTGAAGGTCATGGAAAGGACGACGTGCGGAGGTGGGAGTGGAAGGACAATTGCTGCCGAGGGGGGCGTGCCGGACAGTGCTGCTGAAGGGAGAAGTGTCCGGGACAGGAGCTGCCGAGGTGGAGTGTCCGGGACTTGGGGGGCAGGAAAGGGACCATAGGACTGGGTAGCGGGAGAGCAGGGGCAGTGGAGGGAGTGGCGCATGGACGACGTTGCGACAGGGCCCAGAGACTGCGTGGGCGGGCAGGGGTGTCTTTTCCGGGAGGCAGCGGGTGGGCCAACTGGCAGCGTGGAGGGCCGCACCTTCCCCCACGCCAGGCCTGGGAAAGGATGGGGGAAATAAATCACTCCAGCCGGGGAAAACAGCTCGGGTTTGTTTTTGCTTCGAGCCGCTGAGAACTGGAGGTAGGAAATTATATATAAGTATACTATATACATATCACTGTGTATATATAAGTATATATTATATATATATAATATAGATATATATTTATATCTCTATATTTATATATAGTTATTCATATTACCATATATATCCATCAGATATATATATAATATCTATATATATAGATATATTATATATATTATATATATATATATATATATATACATATATATATATATATATCTCTATAGTTATATATATATAATATACTAATGTATACATACTACATATTTATATATTATATATATATAATGACTATATATATCATATATATATAATATATATATATAATATATATATAGAATTATATCTCAATGCGCTTGCATTATTCCATCCTTTCATTAGAGTATTATATATATATTATATATATTCTATATCTATATCTAATATATATATTATATACTATATATATATGTAAGAATGTATGCGCGTGACACAAGTGTGTGTGCATGTGTGTGTGTGTGTGTTTTGTGTGTGGAGTGGTGAGTGTGTGTGGTGTGTGTGTGTGTGTTGTGTGTGCGTGTTGTGTGTGTGTTTGTGTGTTGGGTGGTGTGTGTGTTGTGTGTATGTGTGTGTGACGTGTGTGTACGTGTGTGTGTGTGTGTATATATGATATATACTAATATATATATATATATCTAATATATCTCTATATATATATATTATATATATGTACACATATATTTAATTGTACATGCGAGGTGTGTGAATATATATATATCTATATCTATATATATATACTATATATATATATATTATATATAATAGATATAGGATAATATAGTATATATAACAATATATATGCATATATATATCCATATATGATACATAATATATAAATATATTACATCATATATACATATATAATAACATTTATATACATATAATACATATAGATATACATAGTATATTACTATATATACATATATAATCTACATATATATACCATATATACAGATACCGAAATTGAGTACACACATGTAGATGTCTATATACATAATATATTTACATATTATACCATATATACACATTTACCACATATACACTTATATAAATACACACATATACATACACATATGATATTTATAATATATATATATATATATATATATATATATATTATATATCTATATATATATATATGTCTATATATAGTATATATATATATATATATATATATATATATTAGTATATATATATATCTATATATATTACTATAATATGTATATATATATATATATTATATATATATATATATATATCTACCTACTCCATAGTGCCATATACGTCTACTGTGTATGTATTTATGTGTATGTGTTATGTGTATGTGTATAGGTATGATGTTAATGTTTATTACATATTATGGTATGTGGTGGAGGTATAATATATGCATGTCAGATGCGCATGCATGCATAAACATACATGCATACATAGATACATACATCGTACAATACATACATACATACATACGTACATACTACATACGATCATACATACTTATATACATACATACTTACCTACATACGTACATACGTACATACATACTTACAACATACGACATACATACGGTACTACATACGTACATAGGACATCATACGTCCATACATCATACATACATTCATACATCATACATACATTAACCAATTTTTTACAATTAAAACATACACACAGGTATGTATGTACTTACGTACGTACGTATGGTATATAGTATGTAATTACGTACGTATGTTGTTATGTATTTATGATGTATGTATGTATGTATGTATGTACGTACGTATGTATGCATGTTGCATGGATGTATGTATGTTGTATGTTATGTATGTCCGTCTCCTATGTCCTTATGTATGTTGTACGTATGTATGTACGTATGGTATGTACGTATGTATGTACGTATGTATTGTATGGTACGTACGTACGTCGTACGTACGTACGTACGTAATGTTGTAGTGACTTATGTATGTATGTATGTATGTAATGTATGTATGTAAGTATGTATGTCTCTGTAATTACGTATGTATGTATGTCTGTATGATACTGATGTATGTATTAATGTATGTATGTATGTACTCGTATGTATGTATGTATGTATGTATGTATGTATGTACGTATGTATGTACGTATAGTAATGTATGTATGTATGTACTTACGTATGTATGTATGTATGTATTATGTAATGTATGTATCGTATGTAATTTATGTACGTACGCCCCCACCTACTCCACTCCGTAAGCCCTACTTCTAAACAACGACATTTTACGGACTACATACTCTGGAAGCCCCTATTACTTTTTCCTTCTTTTTCTTTCCCGGGGATTTGTTTTTGGCGTTTGGTTTAGGGATACGAGGGTTTGGGTAGGGGAATGAGGGAATATGAAATTATAAATTACTACTTTATATTTATATTATTATTTTATTTATTATTTTCACCTATGTATTTTATATTATTCCCCAAATAAAGACTATGTATTATTGATTTATACACACTTGTATATATAGAAAAATGTTGTATATTATGTATTATATTTTTAATGTAATATTTTATCCCTTGATAGTTTATTTATATATGTTAATATTATTTATGTATATTTAAAATTAGTAGAGAAAAAACCCCAAATACAAACCCCAAAAAAAAAAAAACACAAAACACCAACACAAAAAACAAAAACAAACAATTATGTATTATGTATGTATGTATGTATGTATGTTGTATGTAGTATGTTTTATTATTTATGTATTTTGTAGTATGAAATTAAAATACTATTTTACTAAAAAATAGCGTATATGTGTATGTATGTGTATTATATTTTATTATAAAATAATTATAATTATTACTATATTATTATTATTATTATTAATTTTTAATTATTATTTTTTAACTATAATTAGTTATTTATTAGTTGATGTGTATGTGAGTAATGTTTTTATGTAGTATTAGTATGTGAAAGGGTTATGTATATGTTTTAAATTATTATGTATGTGGTAGTATTAATACTTTAAACATACAACATACTACAAAAATACATACATAATACTACATACATACGTAATACATACGTAATACATACGTAATACATACGTACTAATAAAAATACATACTAATACATCATACTACATAATACTACATAATACATACATACATACTACATACTACTACGTACGAAAACTACTACTAAATACATACATACATTTGTGAAATTATGTATGCATTACTATTATTACTATGTATTATGTCAAATGTAATACATATTATGTACTATTATTATTATGTATTACGTATTATGAAAATTATTATTATGTATTTTTATATCATAATTATCATGCCAGCAGAAAATATATTTATACCTACACACACAACATAATTAATATACGTACACATACCTAACACATCCCAAATACTAAAGAAGCAACGCTACACATACCCATACACATACACATACCATACACAACACATACAACATACACAACACATACACAACACAACATACATACATACAAACAAGACAAAAACCAAATGTGTAGGATATGTAAATATATATATATATATAATTTATATTATATATATATATATATATATATATATATTATATGAAAGTACATATGAATATATGATATATATATATTATATAATATATATATATATATAAGATATATATATATATATATAATAATAGATATATATTATGTTTTAAATATTACATTTTAAAATATAATATGTTTTATTTATATAATATATATATTATGTATTAATTTATTAAAATTTTATATATTATGGGTTATATGTGTTAATTTTATATATTTATATATTTAATATATTATATATAATGTTATATATATATATTTTATATTATCTTTTATGATATATTCTATATATTTATATATATTTATATATATATGTATATATATAGTATATATATATATATATATATATTTTATATTATATTATATATATATAATGATATTATATTATATGATAATGATAATATATAAATATAAATAACAATTCGCAAAAAAATATGTTCATATATATTATTTTATAATATTTTTATATATAAATAGAAAATTTAAATTATATATAGAAAAAATTTATATATTTTATATATATATAATAATATAAATATTTTGATTTTATAAAA
>NW_023649570.1:15000-33043 GCF_015228065.2 Penaeus monodon | reverse complement strand
TAATTATAATGATGATAATAACAATTAATATACTTAATAACAATATTATAATACTAGCTTAATGAATTATTATACTTATACTATTATTATTATGTTATTATTACAGATATAATAGATTTTTGGCAATAATACTAATAATTAAGATAATAGTATAATAATAATAATAATAATAATAAAATAATAATAATAATAATAATAATATAATATAATAATAATAATAATATAATATTTAATAAATTCAAATGTTATCAAAATCTTTTATTCTCATTTTATCACATATGTTATGATTAAAATTGTAAATATACTTTTACCTAATAATTGCCGAATCACCAAGAATCGAAAAAAACGCATTTGGAGTATACTCTCAAAGCTATTTTCGCTAGATTTGCGCTTTTCGACTTTGGAGTTTTCTTATACCTTTTTAATTAATAGACACATTCGTATACATCTCATTATCATGATATCATTATAGTTACATCATCATATCATCAATCATCATATTCATCATTATGAATTTTCAATTATGCAATGTTATCATATTATTGCAAATTGGGTATAGATATATTTGAATAATCTAATAACCAAACAAATAATAGTAATACAATAATATACAATAATAACGATTTATAATATATTTATATCATTATCTAATTAGTATCGTATTACAGTAATATTACTGTTATAATAATATTTTTGCAATTATACTACCAGTACAAATAATAATAATGATGATAATAACAATAATAATACTAATAACAATATATAATCACTAGCATTATTATTATTATACTTATACTATTATATTATGGTTATTAGTACAGATATAATAGATTTTTTGGCAATAATACTAATAATTAAGCTAATAGTAATAATATAACTAATAAATAATAATAATACTAATATAATAATAATAATAATTAATAATAATGAATGAAAAATAATAAGAATAATAATAATAATATTTTAAATGAATTTCAAAATGGTGATCAAAAATTCTCTTTATCTCACTTTGATCACATTAATTGTTATGATTAATACATTCTGGTAAAGATTATCATTATTACCCTAAATAATTGCCGAAAATCACCAAGAAATCGAAAAAAAAGTCACTTTGGAGTATACTCTCATAAGGCTATATTTCGCTAGGAAAAGTTGTTTGCCGCTTTTTAGACTTTTTGGGAATGTTTTTATTATACCTTTTTTATATTATATAGGACACACTCTGTTATTCATTCATCATTGCATTATCATGATTATCATCATTATTATCAGTTATCATCATCATTAGCATCCATTACATATTATCATCATCATTATCATCATTATTGCAATTTTCTCACTCATTATGCAATGTTATCATTATTATTGCAAATTATAGGAGTATAGTATCTGTTTGCAATAATAACTAATAACCACAACAATAAATAGTAATAACAATAATAATAACAATAAAACGATTTATAATTATTATTTATATCATTATCTAATTAGTATCGTTATTACAGGTAATTTATTACTGTATAAGAATTATTTTTGCAATTATACTACAGTAAAAATAATAATAATGATGATAATAACAATAATAATACTATATAACAATTATTAAATCACTTAGAGCATTATTATTATTATACTTATAACTATTATTATTATGTTATTATTACAGATATAATAGATTTTGTTGCAATTAATACTAATAATTAAGAATAATAGTAATAATAATTAATAATAATAATAATAATTAAATTTTTTGTTTTAACAAAATAATAATAGAATTAAAATAATACTAATAATAATAATAATACATATTTTTAAAAATATTCAAATGTTATCAAAATTCTCTTTATTCTCACTTTTATATACAGTATTGTTATGATTAATAAGAATTCTGTTAAATATTATCATTATTACCCTAATAAATGTGCCCGAAAATCACCTAAGAAATCGAAAAAACGTCATTTGGAGTATACTCTCCTAAGCTATATTTACGCTAGACTTTGCCGCTTTTCGACTTTGGGAATGTTTTTCTTATACGTTTTATTATTTATCTGAGACACAATTCCTGTTATTATCATCATTCATTATCATGATTATCATCATTATTATCGTTATCATCATCATTATCATCATTCATCATCATGATCATCATTATTGCAAGATTCTCATCATTATTGCATATTTGTTATCATTATTATGCAAGTATGGAGTTATAGTATATCGTTTTTGCAAATAATACTAAAAAACCAAACAAATAATAATAGTAATAACACAATAATAATAACAATAATAACGATTTTATAATTATTATTTATATCTTTTATCTTAATTAGTATCGTTATTACAGTAATTATTACTGTTATAAAATTATTTTTGCAATTATAATACCAGTACAATATAATAATTAATGATGTAATAACAATAATAATTACTAATAAACAATAGATACTCACTAGAGTATAGTATTATACTTAGTACTTATTATTATTATGTATTATTACGGATATAGAGATTTTTGCAATAATACTAATAATTAAGATAAATAGTAATAGAAAATAATAATTAATAAACTAATAATAATAAGAATATATAATAATAATAAAATAATATAATAATAATAATAATATTTTTAATAATAGTTCAAAGGTGTTATCAAAATTCTCTTTATTCTCACTTTTATCATCATTATTGGTGATGACTTAATACAATTCTGGTAAATATTATCATTCAGTACCCTAATAATGCCGAAATCAACAAAGAATCGAAAAAAACCGTCATTTTGGAGTATACTCTCATAAGGCTATACTTTCGCTAGATTTTGCCGCTTTTCGGACTTTTGGGAATGTTTTTCTTTATTACACTTTTTTATATTCTATATGTACACAATTCTGTTATTATCATATCATATCATGATCTCATCATATTTATCTTTACATCATCATTATCATAATTATCATAATTATCATCAATCATTATCATCATTATTGACAATTATTATCACATTATTGCAATTGTAATCATTATTATTGCAATTATTGGAGTATATAGTATATGTTTGCAATAATACTAAATAACCACAAAATAATAATAGTAATAACAATAATAATAAAATAATAACGATTTTATAAATATTATTTATACTCATTAGCTTAATTAGTACGTTATTACAGGAATGTATTACTGTTATAATCAATTATTTTTGCAATTATACTACCAGTACAAAATAATAAAATGATGATAATAACAATAATAATACTATAAAAATGATTATAATCACTGCATTAGATGATTAACTTATACTTATATATTATTGTTTGATTACAGATATAATAGATTTTTTGGCAATAATACTTAATATTAAGATAATTAGTAATAATAATAACTAAATAATAATAATAATAATATAATTAATAATAATAATAATAATAATAATAATAATTAATACTAATAATAATATTGTTAATACTATTCAATGTTATCAAAATTCTCTTTATTCGCAATGTTTCATCATATTGTTATGATGATACAATTCTGGTCAAATATTATCATTATTACCCTAATAAATTGCCGAAATCACCAAAGAAATCGAAAAGACGTCATTTGGAGTATACTCTCATAAGGCTATATTTCGCTAGATTTTGCCGCTTTTTCGACTTTTGGGAATGTTTTCTTATCCTTTTTGACATTATATATGGACACAATTCATGTATTATCATCATAATTATCATGATTATCATCATTATTATCGTTATCATCATCATTATCATCATATCATCATTATCATCATAGTATCATCATTATTGCAATTAGTGATCATCATTATTGCAATTGGTTATTCATTATTATTGCAATAAATTGGAGTATAGTATATGTTTTTGCAATGAATACTAATAACCACAACAATATAATAGTAATAACAACACTAATAACAATAATAACGATTTATACTTATTATTTATATCATTATCTTAATTAGTATCGTATTACAGTAAAATTATTACTGTTATAATAATTATTTTTGACAATTATACTACAGTCACAAATAATAATAATGATGATAATAACAATATAATACTAATAACAAATTATAATCACTTAGCATTATTATTTATATATACATTATACTTATTATTATTATTATGTTATTATTACAGCTATAATAGATTTTTGGCAATAAATACTAATAATTAAAGATAATAGTAAATAATAAATAATAATAATACTAATAATAAATAATAATGATAATAATAATAATAATAATAATAATAATAATAATATTTTTAATACATATTCAAATGTTATCAAAATTCTCTTTATTCTCACTTTTATCATCATTATTGTTATGATTACATACAATTCTTATGGTAAATATTATCATTATTACACTAATAATGCCGAAATCACCAAAGAATCGAAAAAAAAACGTCATTTTGGAGAACTCTCTTAAGGCTATATTCGCTAGATTTTGCCGCTTTTCGACTTTGGAATGTTTTCTTATACCTTTTTTATATTATATATGGACACCCAATCCTGTTATTATCCCAATCATTATTCATGATTATCATAATATTATCGTTATCATCTAGTCATTATCACTCATTATCATAATTATCACCCGTCATCATTATCATCATATTGCAATATTATCTCATTTATTGTCAATGGTATCATTATTATGCAATATTGGAGGTATTAGTATATGTTTTGCCAATAATACTAATCAAACCACAACAATACTAATAGTAATAACAATAATAATAACAATAATAACGATTTTATAATTATTATTTATATCATATCTTAATTAGTATCGTTATTACAAGTTAATTATTACTGTTATAATAATTAATTTTTGCAATTATACTACAGTACAAAGAATAATAATGATGATATAAAATAAATAATAAATACTAATAACAATTTATAATCACTAGCATTATTATTATTCTACTCTATACTTTATTATTATCATTGTTATTATTACAGATATAATAGATTTTTTTGGCATAATACTAATAATTAAGATAATAGTAATAATAATAATAATAATAATAATAATAATAATAATAATAATAATAATAATAATAATAATAATAATCAATAAATATAATACATAATATTTTTAATAATATTCAAATGTTATCCAAATTCTTTTATCTCACTTTATCATCATATTGTTCTGATTAATACAATTCTGGTAAATTTATCATTTTACAAATAATTGCACGAAATCACCAAAGAAATCGAAAAAAACGTCATTTTGGGGAGGAATACTCTCATAAGGCTAATTTCGCTAGATTGCCGCTTTTTCGACTTTTGGAATGTTTTTCGGTTATACCTTTTTTATATTATATATGGGGACACAATTCCTGTTATTACCTCATCATATCAGATATCCTCACTATTATCGTTATATCATCATTATCAGCATTACACATCATTATCATCATCATTATCATCATTATTGCAATTATTATCATCAATATTGCAATTGTTATCATTATTATTTCAAATTATGGAGTTATAGATATATGTTTTTGCAATATATAATACCACAACAATAATAATAGTTAATAACAATAATAATAACAATAATAACGATTGTATAATTATTATTTTATATCATTTTATTTTAATCGTTATCGTTATACAGTAATTATTACAGTTATAATAATTATTTTGCAATTATACTACCAGTACAAATCAATAATAATGATGATAATAACAAATAATAATACTAATAATCCCAATATTATAATTCACTAGCATTATTTTTATTATAATTATACTTATTATTATTATTGTTTGGCTATTATTCAGATATAAAGATTTTTTGGCAATAATACTAATACTTAAGATAATATTAATATAATAATAATAATAATAAATCATAATAATAATAATAATAATAATAATAAAATAATAATAATAATAATATAATATTTTTAATAAATATTCAAAATGTTATCAAAATTCTCTTTATTTCTCACTTTTATCATCATTATTGTTATGATTAATACAAAATTTGGAAATATTATCATTATTACCATAATAATTGCCGAAACACCAAGAAATCGAAAAAAAAAACGTCATTTTCGGAGTATACTCCTCATAAGGCTATATTCGAGATTTTTGACGCTTTTTACGACTTTTGGGAATGTTTCTCTTATACCTTTTTATATTATTATATGGACACAATTCCGTTATTACATATCATTATACATGATTATCATCATTTATCGTTATCATCATCATTATCATCATATAATCATTATCATCATCTTCATCATTACTTGCAATTATTATCATTCATTATCTGCAAGTGGTATCATTATTATTGCAGTTATTGGATTTAGTATATGTTTTTGCAATACTACTAATAAACCACAACAATAATAATAGTAATAACAATAATAATAACATAATAACGATTTTATAATTATTAGGTATATCATTATCTTAATTTAGTATCTTATTACAGTAATTATTACTGTTATAATAATTATTTTTGATTACTATACCAGTTACAAATAATAATAATGATGATAGAACAACTAATAATACTAATAACAATATTATAAATCACTAGCATTATTATTAGAGACTTATACTATTATTATTATTGTTATTATTACAGATATAATAGATTTTTTTGGCAATAATACTAATAAGTAAGCATAATAGTAATAATAATAATATATAATTAATAATACATAATAATAATAATAATAATATAATAATAATAATAATAATACTTATAATATAATAATAAACAAAATAATATGAATAATATTCAAATGTGATCAAAATTCTCTTTATTCTCACGTTTTATCATCATTATGGTTATGATTAATAAATTCTCGGTAAATATCTCATTATTACCCATAATTGCCGAAATCCACCAAAGAAATCGAAAAAAACGTAATTTTGGAGTATATCTATAAGGCTTATTATCGCTAGATTATTGCCGGCTTTCGGACTTTGGGAAGTTTTTCTTAATACCTTTTTTCTATATATGGACACAATTCATGTTATTATCATCATCATTATCATGATTATCATTCATTATTATAGTTATCATCTTCATTATGATCATTATCATCATATCATCATCCTTAATCATCATTATTGCAATATTACTCATTATTGCATAGTGTTATTCAATATTATTGCAAATTATTGGAGAGTTATAGTATATGTTTTTGCAATAATTATAATAACCACAACAATAATAATAGTAATAAACAATAATACTAACAATAATAAACGATTTGTATAATCAATTATTTATAGTCATTATCTAATTAGTATCGTTATTCAGTAATTAATTACGGTTATAATAATTATTTTGCAATTATCCTCACAGTACAAATAAAAAATGATGATAATAACAATAATAAATATAATAAACATATTATAATCACTAGCATTATTATTTATTATACTATACTTATTTTATTATGTTATTATTACAGATCTAATGATTTTTGGCAATAATAATATAAAATAAGATAATAGTAATAATAATAATAATAATAATTAATAATAATAATAATAATAATAAGAATAATAATAATAATTTTTTAATAATATTCAAAGTGTATCAAAATTCTCTTTATTCTCACTTTTGACCATCATTATTGATATGATTAATACAATTCTGACATATTATCATTATTACCCTAATAATTTGCGACATCACCAAAGAATCGAAACAAACGTCATTTTGGAGATACTTATAAGGCTATATTCGCTAGATTTTGCCGATTTTTCGACTTTTGGAATGTTTTTCTTATAACTTTTTTATATTATATATGGACACAAATTCTTGTTATTTATTCAATCATCAATTATAATGCTTATATCATTATGATCGTTATCCATCATCATTCATCATTATCCATCATTATCATCTCATTATCATTCATTTATTAGCAAATTATTATCATCATTATTGCAATGTTATCATTATTATTGCAATTATTGGAGTTTTTTATCGTATATGTGTTTTGCAATAAATACTAATAACCACAACAAAATAATAGTAACGATACAATATCATAAACAATAATAACGATTGTAGTAAGTATTATTTATATCATTATCTTAATTAGGGATCGCTATACATTAATTATTACTGTTATAATAATTATTTTTGGCAATTATACTACCAAGTAAAAATAAGAATAATGATGATAATAACAATAATAATAATTAATAACAATATTATAATCACTAGCAGTATTATTATTATATTATACTTATTATATTATTGTTATCATTACAGATATAAGAGATTTTTTGGCAATAAGTACTAATAATTAAGATAATAGTGAATAATAATAATAAACTAATAAATAATAATAATAATAATAATAACAACTACTAATTAATAATAATAAATAATAATAACGACTAATAAGAATAATATTTTTAATAATATTCACATGTTTCAAAATTCTCTTTATTCTCACTTTATCATCATTATGTTATCGAGTAAACAAGTTCTGGTAAAAATATTATCATTATTTACCCTATATAATTGCCGAAAATCACCAAAGAAATCGAAAAAACGTCAATTTTGGAGTATACTCTAATTAAGGCATATTTCGATAGATTTTGCCGCTTTTTCGACTTTGGGAAGTTTTTTTATACCTTTTTTATATTATATATGGAACAATTCCTGTTAGTATCATACTAATTATCATGATTCATCATCTTATTATCGTTATCATCATCATTATCCTTCATTTTCATCATTATCTCATATTGCATTATATATCTCATTATTGCAATGGTTATCATTTTATTGCAATTATTGGAGTTATAGTATATGTTTTGCAATAATACTAATAACCACAACAATAATAATAGTAATAACAATAATAATAACAATAATAACGATTTTATAATAATTATTTATATCATTATCTTAATTAGTATCGTTATTATTGTTATTATTACAGATATAATAGATTTTTTGGCAATAATACTAATAATTAAGATAATAGTAATAATAATAATAATAATAATAATAATAATAATAATAATAATAATAATAATAATAATAATAATAATAATATTTTTAATAATATTCAAATGTTATCAAAATTTCTTTATTTCACTTTATCATCATTATTGTTATGATTTAAAACAATTTGGTAAATATTATCATTATTACCCTAATAATTGCGAAATCACCCAAGAAATCGAAAAAAAACTTTATTTTGGGTTATCTCATAAGGCTATATTTCGCTAGATTTGCGCTTTTTCGACTTGTGGGAATGTTTTCCTATACCTTTTTATATATATATGGACACAATTCCTGTTAGCTAATGTCATCATTATCATGATTATTCATCATTAATTATCGTTATCAATCACATATCATCATTATCATCATATGAATCATATTATGCAATTATTATAATCATTATTGCAATTGTTATCATTGATTATGCAATTATCGGAGTTATAGTATATATTTTGCAATAATACTACATAACCACAAACATAATGAATAGTAAAACCAATAATACTAACAATAATAATACTAATAAGATATTATAAACACTAGCTTATTAGTATTATACTTATAATTATTATATTATTGTTCATTATTACAGAATAAGAGATTGTTTGGCAATGATACTAATAATTAGATAATAGTAAGAATAATAATAATAATAATAATAATAAGAATAATAATAATAATAATAATAATAATAAAATTAAATAACAATACTAATAATAATAACAATAAATAATAATATAATAATAATAAGAATTTAATAATATTCAAATGTATCAAAATTTACTCTTTATCTGACTTTTATCATAATTATTGTTAGTGATTAATACACTTCTTGTAATTATTATCATTATTACCCTAATAATTGCCGGAAATCCCCAAAGACAATCGAAAAACCGTCATTTTGCCAGTTATACTCTTAAAAAGGCTAGATGTGTCCGCTAGATTTTGCCGATTTTTCGACTTTTCGAATGTTTTTCTTATACCTTTTTTATATTATATATGGACACAATTCCTGTTATTATCATATCATTTCATGATTTCATCATTATTATTCGTTATCATCATCATTATCATCATGATCATCATTATTCATCATCAGTTATCACATTAGTGACAATTATTATCATCATTTGATTGCAATTGTTATCATGATTATTGCAATTATTGGAGTTTATAGTATTATATTTTGCAAAATACTAATAACCACAACAATAATAAATAGTAATAACAATAATAAAACAATAATAACGATTATAATAATTATTATATTCATTATCTTAATTTAGTATCATTTATTACTTTAATTTTACTGTTATAAATAATTATTTTTGATTATACTACAGTACAAATCATAATAATGATAATAATAACCATAATACTACTAAATAACAAATTATACCACTAGCATTATTATTATTATACTTAGACTTATTATTATTATGTTATTATTACAGATATAATAGAGTTTTTTGGCAATGATATAAATAATTAAGATAATAGTACTAATAATAATAATAATAATAATATATATAATAAATATAATAATAATAATAATAATAATAATAATAATTTGATAATATTCAAATGTTATGAAAATCTCTTTATCTCACTTTTATCATCATATTGTTATGATTTAATACAATTTTGGTAATTATATCATTATTGACCGAATAATTGACGAAATCCACCAAAGAAATCGAAAAAAACTCTTCCCAATTTTTGGAGTATACTCTCAAAAGGCTATATTTCGCTAGATTTTAGCCCGCTTTTTCGACTTTTGGGAATGTTTTTCTTACAACCATTTTTATATTAATATGGACACAATTTCCTGTTATTATCATCAATCATTATCATGATTTATGATCATTATTATCGTTATCATCATATTATCGTTATCATTCATCATATCATCATATCATTCATTATCATCATTATCATCATCATTATCATCATTATTGCAATTATTATAACTATTATTGCAATTGTTATCATTATTATTGCAATTATTGGAGTTATTAGTATATATTTTTGGCAAAAATACTAATAACCACAACAAATAATAAAGTAATAACAATATAATAAACAATAATAACGATTTTATAATAATATGTTATTCATATCTAATTGAGTATCGTTTTACTGAATTATTACTGTTATCATAATTATTTTTGCACTATACTACCAGTACAAATAATAATAATGATAAATAATACAATAATGAAATACTAATAACAATATTATAACCACTAGCATTATTATTATTATACTTAACTTATTATTAGTATTGTTATTATTACAGATCTAATAGATTTTTTTGGCCTGATTACTAATAATTTAAGATAATAGTAATGATTACTAATAATTAATATAATAATAATAATAATAATAATAATACTAAATAATAATAATAATAATAATAATAATATAATAATAATAATAATAATTTTAAGAATATTCAAAGGTTATCAAAATTCTCTTTATTCTCACTCTTTTATCATCATTATTGTTATGATTAATACTATTGTGGTTATTATGATCATTATTACCCTTAATATTGCCGCAATCACCAAAAGAAATCGAAAAAACGTCATTTGAGTATACTCTCAAAAGGCTATATTTTCGCCTAGATTTTGCCGCTTTTTTCGACTTTTGACGGAATGTTTTCTTATACCCTTTTTTGATATAATATGGGACACAATTCCTGTTATTATCATCATTCATATCATGATATCATCAATCATTATCGTGATCATCATCATTATCACATTATCATATCATTTATCATCATTTTGCAATCTTATCATCATTATTGCAATTGTTATCATTATTATTGCAATTATTGGGAGGTATAGTATATATTTTTGCAATAATACTAATAACCACAACAATAATAATAGTAATAACAATATTAATAAACAAGTAAATAACGATTTTTAGTAATCAATTATTTACATAATTATCTTAATTAGTATCGTTATTACTGTAATATATGTTATAATAATATTTTTGCAATATACTACCAGTACAAATAATAATAATGATAATAATAACAATACTAATACTATAACAATATTATACCATAGCATTATTATATCTGATACTTTATAACTTATTATTATTATTGTTATTATTAAGATATAATAGATTTTTGCAATGATACTAATAATTAAGATAATAGTAATAATAATAATAATATAATAATAATAATAATAATAATTAATCCTAATATAATAATAAATAATAATACTAAATAATAATAATAATAATAATAATAATTTTAAAAATATTCAAATGTTATCAAAATTCCTTTATTCCACTTCTTATTCATCATTATTGTTTGATTAAACAAATTCTGGTAATATATCAATTATTACCTAATATTGCCGAAATCACCAAAGAAATCGAAAAAAAAGTATTTTGGAGTATATCTCAACAGGCTATATTCGCTAGATTTTACACTTTTTCGACTTTTGGGAATGTTTTTATTATACCTGTCTTTCTATATTATATATGGACACAATTGCCTGTTATTATCATTCATCATTTATCATGACTTACCTCATCATTATATCGTTATCATCATCATTATCATCATTATCATCATTTTTATTATCATCCTTATTGCAATTATTAATCATCAGTAATTGCAATGTTATCATTATTATTGCCATATCGGAGTTATAGTATATCTTTTTGCACTAATACTAATAACACAACAATAATATAGTAATAACAAAATTAATACAATAAGAATACTAATTAAGAATATTAAACACTAGCATGATTGTATTATACTTATAATATTTATTATATTGTATTATTACAGATACTATAGATTTTTGGCAATGATACTAATAATTAAGATATATAATAATAATATAATAATAATAATAATAATAATAATAATAATAATAATCATAATAACAATAATAATAATTAAATAATAATAATAATAATTTTACTAATATTCAAATGTTATAAAAATTCCTTTATTCTCAACTTTTAATCATCATTATTGTTTATGGATTAATACAATTCTGGTAATTATTATCGTTATACCCTAATAATTGCCGAAAACACCAAGAATCGAAAAAAAACATTCATTTTGGAGTATACTCCAAATTCTATATTTCGCTAGATTTTGCGATTTTCGACTTTTCGGAAGTTTTCTTATACCTTTTTTAATATATATATGGACACAAATTCATGTTATTTATCATCATCATTATCATGATATCATCCATTATTACGTTATCATCATCATTATCCTCATATCATCATTATCACATCATTATCATCATATTGCAATTATTCATCATCCATTATTGCAAATTGTATCATTATTATTGCAATTATTGGAGTTATAGTATATAATTTTTGCAATAATACTAATAACCACAACAATAATAATAGTATATACAATAATTAATAACAATAATAACCGGATTTTATAATAATGATTTTATATCATTATCTTAATTTATTAGTATCGTTATTACTGTAATTATTACTGTTATAATAATTATTTTGCAATTATTACTACCAGTAACACATAATAATAATGATAATAATAACAATAATAATACTAATAACAATATTATAACCACTAGCATTATATTTATTATCTTACACGTATTATTTTATAATTGTTATTATGACAGATTTAATAGATTTTTTTGCAATGATACTAATAGATTACGATAATAGTAATAATAATAATAATAATATAATAAGAATAATAATAATAATAATAATAATAATAATAATCATAATAATATATATAATAATAATTTTAGTGATATTCAAATGTTATCAAATTACTCTTATTCTCACTTTTATCATCATTATGTTAGGATTAATACAATTCTGGTAATATTATCATTATTTACCCTCAATATTGCCGAAATCACCAAAGCAAATCGAAAAAACGTCATTTGGAGTATATCTCCAAAAGGCTAATATTTCGCTAGATTTTGCCGCTTGTCGGACTTTGGGAATGTTTTGTCTTATACCTTTTTTATATTATAATGGACACAATTCCTGTTATTGTCATCTCATTATCATGATTATCATCAATTATATTCGTTCATCATCATCAGTTATTCATAATTATAATCATCAATATCATCATTATTGCAATTATTACCATCAATCATTATTGCAATTGTTATCATTATATATTGCAAATTATTGAGAGTTATAGTATATAATTTTGCGAATAATACTAATAAACCACAACAATGAATAATAGTAATAACAATAATTAATAAACAATAAAAACGATTTATAATAATTATTATATCATTATCTTAATTAGTATCGTTATTACTGTAATTAGTACTGTTATTAATAATATTTTGCAATTTTATTACTCCCAGTACAAAATAATAATAATGATAATAATAACAAATAATAAGAACTAAAACAATATTAAACCACTAGCATTATACTTTATTATACCGTTATACCTATTATTATTATTGTTAAGTATTCAGATATAATATATTTTATGGCAATGGATTACTAATATTAAAATAATAGTAATAATAATAATCATAATAAATTCTAATAATAATAATAATATAATAATAATAATAATAATAATAATAATAATAAGAATATAATAATTTTGATAATATTCAATGTTATCAAAATTCTATTTTATTCTCACTTTCAAAATTTTTTTCCAAAATTTTTGTTATTTTTTGTTATGACTAATACAATTCTGGTAATATTATCAATTATTTACCCTAATAATTGCCGAAACACAAAGAAAGCGAAAAAAACCGTCATTTTGGAAGTGTATACTCCGCAAATGGCTATATTTGCGCTAGATTTTGCCGCTTTTTCGACTTTTGGGAATGTTTTTCTTATATCTTTTTTTATATTATTATGGGACACAATTCCTGGTTATTATCATCATCCATTACATGATTATCATCATTAATATCTTTTATCATCATCATTATCATCATTATCACATTATTCATTCCTCATTATCATTAATTATTGCAATTATTTATCATCATAATTGCAATTGTTATCATATTATTGCAATTGTTGGAGTTATAGTATTATATTTTGCAATAATACTAATAACCACCAACATAATAATAGTATAAAACAATAAATAATAACAATATAACGATGTTATAATAATTATTTATATATTATCTTAATTAGTATCGTTATTTACTGTTAATTATTACTGTTATAATAAATTATTTTTGCAATGATATACAGTACAAAGAAGAAGAATGATAATAATAACAATAATATACTAATTACAAATTATAACCACTCGCATTATTATTATTATACTGATACCTTATTATTATAGTGTTTATTATACAGATATATATAGATTTTTTGCAATGATACTAATAATTAAGATAATAGTAATAATAATAATAACAATAAGAATAATAATAATAATAATAATAATAATAATATAATAATAATAATAAGAAATTAATAATAAGTTTGATATATGCAAATGTTAGTCAAAATTCTCTTTATTCTCACGTTTTATCATCATTATTGTTAGATTAAACAAATGTCTGGACTTATTATCATTATTACCCTAAGAATGCCGAAATCACCAAAGAAATCGAAAAAACGTCATTTTGAGTATACCT
Organism: Penaeus monodon; assembly: GCF_015228065.2. Lineage (NCBI taxonomy): Eukaryota > Metazoa > Arthropoda > Malacostraca > Decapoda > Penaeidae > Penaeus > Penaeus monodon. Next base: position 17,374 of record NW_023649570.1, on the reverse strand, counting down.
CTCAAAGGCATATTTCGCTAGATTTTGCGCTTTTCGACTTTTGGAATGTTTTTCTTATATCTTTTTTAGATTATATATGGACACAATTCCTGTTAGTTATCATCATCATTATCTGATTATCATCATTTAATACAGTTATCATCATCATATCATCATTATCATCATTATCATCATCATTATCAATCATTATTGCAATTATATCATCATAATTGCAATTGTTATCATTATTATTGCAATTATTGGAGTTATAGTATATATTTTTGCAATAATAAAATAACAACACAAACAATATAATAGTAAATACAATAATAATAACATAATAACGATTTTATAATAATTATGTATATCATTATCTAATCAGTATCCGTTATTACTGTAATTAGTACTGTTATAATTCATTATTTTTGCAATTATACTACCAGTACAAATAATAATAATGATAATAATAACAATAATAATACTAAATAACAATATTTATAAACACTTAGCATTATTATTATTTATAATTAGATTATATTATTATTGTTATTATTACAGATATAATAGATTTTTGGCGCAATGATGATAATAATAAATTAAGATACTAGTAATAATAATAATAATAATAATCATAATAATAATAATAATAATAATAATAATAATAATAATACTAAATAATAATAATAATAATAATAATAATAATTTTTAAAATATTTCAAATGTTATCAAATTCTCTTTTATTCTCACTTTTATCATCATTATTGTTAGGATTCATACAATTCTGGTACATTATTATCATTATTACCCTAATAATTGCACAAATCACGAAAGAAATCGGAAAAACGTCATTTGGAGTATACTCTCAAAAGGCTTATATTCGCATAGTTTTGCCGCTTCGACTTTTGGGAATGTTTTTCTTATAACCTTTTCTATTTATATGGACACAATTCCTGTTATTAATCAATCATCATTATCATGATTTATCATCATTATTATAGTTATCATCATCAGTATCATCATTTATCATCATTTATCATCCATTATCATCATCATTTCCATCATTAATGCAATTCTTATTAATAAGTATTGCACTTGATATCATTATTATTGCAATTATTGAGTTATAGTATATATTTTTGCATAATTACTAAAACCACAACAAGAATGATAATAGTAATAACAATAATAATAACAATAATAACTATTTTATAATAATGATTTATATTCATTAATCTTAAGGAGTAATCGCTATTACTGTTATTTATTACTGTTATAATAAAATTATTTTTTGCAGTTAAATACAGTACAAAATAATAATGATAATCAATAACAATAATAATACTAACTAACAAAATTATAACCCACTAGCATATTATTATTATACTTATAATTTTATTATTATTGTTATTATTACAGATATAATAGATTTTTTGTTGGCAATGATACTAAATAATTAAGATAATAGTAAATAATAAGGTAATAATACTAATAATAATAATAATAATAATAATATAAATAATAATAATATTAATAATAATTAAATATCAAATTCTTATTAATATATCATTTTCTGATTATATCATTATTATATTTATATTTAATTATATCAATACCAATAAATATCCAAATCATAGAAATTCAAAATAAATCATATTCTTGTTATACTTCTAAAGTTTATTCGCTTTTCGTTATTTTTGGAAATCTTTGGAATCTTTTATACTTATATATTATTATATACATCTATCATTATTATCATTCTTATATATCATATTATATATTATATTATATCATTATTCTTATTGCAATTATCATTCATTATAATTATGAATTAATATATATTTTCAATTATATAATCATTATTAATATATATTTAATTAATAATAATAAACAATAATAATATAATATAATAATATATAATATCAATATTATCAATATAATTTTTATATTATATTATTATTATTAATATTATTAATATAAATATTATAATAATAAATAATAAAAAATAAAAAATAATTTAATAATAATATAAAATAATAAAAATAAAATGATATTATTTTAAATTTCAATGTCTCTTATCATTTATCATCTTATGTAGATTATCATTCTGTATTATATATACCTAATAATGCGAAATCACCAAAGAATCGAAAACGTCATTTGGAGTATACTCTCAAAGGCTATATTCGCTAGATTTGCCGCTTTTGACTTTGGGAAGTTTTCTTATACCTTTTTATATTATATATGGACACAATTCCTTATTATCATCATCTTATCATGATTATCATCATTATTATCGTTATCATCATCATTATCATCATTCATCATTATCATCATCATTATCATCATTATTGCAATTTATATCATCATTATTGCAATTGTTATCATTATTATTGCA